>NC_073696.1:23963000-24258757 GCF_029784165.1 Wyeomyia smithii | reverse complement strand
TTTGTGTAACAGATTGACATTTCACTTTAGTTTTTTCCGTGTGACTTCTAAATATAAGTTTTGAATCCAGGGTGAGCCCTAAATACGTGACTTCCTGTGTCCAGTCAGTTTGTTTTCCTTCGATGGTTATTTTGCAGTTGTTTGGCGGTTGGAGTCTTGTAGATTTGTTGTACGGAAACAGAATCACTTGCGTTTTACTATTGTTGATTTTAACTTTCCAGGTTTTCATGTAGTCAGCAATGGTGTTGATGTAATCTTGCAGTCTCCTTGTGGTGGCTTTGGTATTTCTTCCCTTTGCCATAATACACGTATCATCCGCGTAGAGGGAAAGATGGCAATTTTTCAGGTGGTTGCGGTATGTCTGCGGTGTATATATTGTATAATACTGGACCGATGATGCTACCCTGTGGTACTCCCTGCAGGGATGATGAAACTTTGCGAGTTGACGTCACCGAGGTTGACTCTGAATTTTCTTTCTTTCAGGTAATTCTGAATGATTTTAATTAGATATATAGGGAAGTTATACCTGTATAACTTATAAATTATGCCTTCGTGCCAGACGTTGTCAAACGCCTTCTCTATGTCCAGAAGTGCCATCACGGTCGATTTAGCAACAGATTTGTTACGTTTAATATAATTCGTAACACGAAGAAGTTGTTGTGACGTCGAGTGCCCTTTCGTGAATCCAAACTGTTCTTTTGGGATAATCCTATTATTGTTTATGTGTTGGAGTAGCCTATTCAGAAGCAATCTCTCAAAAATTTTACTCATCGTGGGTAGTAAGCTTATCGGGCGATAGCTTAATGCTAAGGTAGGGTTTTTGCCTGGTTTACGTATGGGGATTATTTTGGCACACTTTCAGGACGAGGGAAAATATTGGAGGTCCATGCATTTGTTAAGAATATCGACCAGGTGTGTGATTGCGCGATCACCTAATTTCTTCAGGAGGATATTGAAAATTTGATCAAAGCCTGGGGCTTTCATGTTTTTGCAGTTTTTGATGACTAGTTTTGTCTCTTCAATGGTGCTCTTCTTATTGGGAGGAACATAACATTGATTGTTATGTAAGCTGTTTATAGTTTCTTGTACTACCTGCTCCATGGGGCTAGTTATTTCGAACCCCAGTCTATGTGAAGCTATGAAATGCTGACCAATTGCTTCTGTTTTTTCTAGATTGGACAGTAATAATGTATCACCATCTTTCAGAGGAGGAATTTGTTGGGGTTTTGTTTTCAAAATTTTTGCAATTTTCCAAAAAGGTTTGGAGCGGGTGTCTAGCTTGTAGATGTTATCTTGAAATTTTTGATTTTTTAAGTTATTTATTCTTTCACGGATTTTCTCTGTCATTCTGTCTACAAGAAATTTTGCGTTCAAATCCCCTGACCTTTGAAATTGTCTTCTTGCAGTATTTCTACTACGTATTAATTGTCTAGTTTCAGTGTCGATTTGAAGAATACTCACAGTAGTAGGAATTTTGCGGGTGCATTCGTCTTCAGCTGCAATGATGGCTGCTTTCATATCCTCCAATGACCGGTCGATGTCGGCAGTGGTTACCAGAGGGATGTCGAAGTTAATACGGTGGTCTGCCCTACGCTGGAATTCTGCCCAGTTGACAGAGTGATAGTCCTTCCTCATTTTCTTCGGCCGGGTTGTTGAAGTACAGTTGAACTGGAGCGCGACCGGGTAGTGGTCGGAGCTTAGTTCAGCTATCGTTTCCGGGATGCTGATGTGTTGTTCGATGTTTGTCAGGAACATGTCAATCGTGGAGGGGTTTCCAGCAGGTGAAAAGAAGGTTGGTTTCATCGGGGCGTTGATGGTATAGTACCCAAGTAGTGAATCGTCGGACAGGAGCTCACCATTTTTATTTCTTCTGTAATTCCCCCACAATTCGTGTCGAGCGTTCAAGTCACCAGCCACTATGAACTTGTTTTTGATTCGCGTGATTTTGGCTAAGTCGTTCTTAAATCTTCCGCTGTCACCATTACTGTTGAAACACTGCCTAGGGCAATAGGCTGCAATTAATATTAATTCACCAATATCTGTTGTCAACACTAGCCCAAGGGCTTCAATTACTGTGGTTTTATAATGGGGTTGCACTTTAAACTTAATGTTATTTTTCACTGCAATCGCTACACCACCCCCGCTCGAGTGTGTTCGATCTAGTCTTACGATTGTGTATCCTGCCAGGGAAAAGTTTGTGTCAGGTTTTAGATGCGTTTCTGTTATCACTAGAATGTCGATATTACGGCGATCCAGTAAATCCAGTAGTTCAACTGACTTCCGCTTAATACCACGGGCATTCCAAAGTAGCAATTTAATCGGACTAATAACCATAGTTGAGTACGAATTCACCAAGTGTACGCACTTGTTCGAGTCGCGTAGAGCACTGTTGTAATTTGTCACACATTTCATTCAGGATCTGTAGTAAGTCAGCTGGTGTGTACTTGAGCGGAGGTACACCGGCTGATTGATTTTCATCAGGTATAGACTGACGAGGTAACTGTTGAAAGCCCGGAGGGGAGCGGTTTTCTGTTCATCGCCGATGCAACCACCACCGCAGTATGCAGAAGGGGCGGACCGGCGATCGAGAACAGAAAACCGCTCCCCTCCGGGCTTTCAACAGTTACCTCGTCAGTCTATACCTGATGAAAATCAATCAGCCGGTGTACCTCCGCTCAAGTACACACCAGCTGACTTACTACAGATCCTGAATGAAATGTGTGACAAATTACAACAGTGCTCTACGCGACTCGAACAAGTGCGTACACTTGGTGAATTCGTACTCAACTATGGTTATTAGTCCGATTAAATTGCTACTTTGGAATGCCCGTGGTATTAAGCGGAAGTCAGTTGAACTACTGGATTTACTGGATCGCCGTAATATCGACATTCTAGTGATAACAGAAACGCATCTAAAACCTGACACAAACTTTTCCCTGGCAGGATACACAATCGTAAGACTAGATCGAACACACTCGAGCGGGGGTGGTGTAGCGATTGCAGTGAAAAATAACATTAAGTTTAAAGTGCAACCCCATTATAAAACCACAGTAATTGAAGCCCTTGGGCTAGTGTTGACAACAGATATTGGTGAATTAATATTAATTGCAGCCTATTGCCCTAGGCAGTGTTTCAACAGTAATGGTGACAGCGGAAGATTTAAGAACGACTTAGCCAAAATCACGCGAATCAAAAACAAGTTCATAGTGGCTGGTGACTTGAACGCTCGACACGAATTGTGGGGGAATTACAGAAGAAATAAAAATGGTGAGCTCCTGTCCGACGATTCACTACTTGGGTACTATACCATCAACGCCCCGATGAAACCAACCTTCTTTTCACCTGCTGGAAACCCCTCCACGATTGACATGTTCCTGACAAACATCGAACAACACATCAGCATCCCGGAAACGATAGCTGAACTAAGCTCCGACCACTACCCGGTCGCGCTCCAGTTCAACTGTACTTCAACAACCCGGCCGAAGAAAATGAGGAAGGACTATCACTCTGTCAACTGGGCAGAATTCCAGCGTAGGGCAGACCACCGTATTAACTTCGACATCCCTCTGGTAACCACTGCCGACATCGACCGGTCATTGGAGGATATGAAAGCAGCCATCATTGCAGCTGAAGACGAATGCACCCGCAAAATTCCTACTACTGTGAGTATTCTTCAAATCGACACTGAAACTAGACAATTAATACGTAGTAGAAATACTGCAAGAAGACAATTTCAAAGGTCAGGGGATTTGAACGCAAAATTTCTTGTAGACAGAATGACAGAGAAAATCCGTGAAAGAATAAATAACTTAAAAAATCAAAAATTTCAAGATAACATCTACAAGCTAGACACCCGCTCCAAACCTTTTTGGAAAATTGCAAAAATTTTGAAAACAAAACCCCAACAAATTCCTCCTCTGAAAGATGGTGATACATTATTACTGTCCAATCTAGAAAAAACAGAAGCAATTGGTCAGCATTTCATAGCTTCACATAGACTGGGGTTCGAAATAACTAGCCCCATGGAGCAGGTAGTACAAGAAACTATAAACAGCTTACATAACAATCAATGTTATGTTCCTCCCAATAAGAAGAGCACCATTGAAGAGACAAAACTAGTCATCAAAAACTGCAAAAACATGAAAGCCCCAGGCTTTGATCAAATTTTCAATATCCTCCTGAAGAAATTAGGTGATCGCGCAATCACACACCTGGTCGATATTCTTAACAAATGCATGGACCTCCAATATTTTCCCTCGTCCTGAAAGTGTGCCAAAATAATCCCCATACGTAAACCAGGCAAAAACCCTACCTTAGCATTAAGCTATCGCCCGATAAGCTTACTACCCACGATGAGTAAAATTTTTGAGAGATTGCTTCTGAATAGGCTACTCCAACACATAAACAATAATAGGATTATCCCAAAAGAACAGTTTGGATTCACGAAAGGGCACTCGACGTCACAACAACTTCTTCGTGTTACGAATTATATTAAACGTAACAAATCTGTTGCTAAATCGACCGTGATGGCACTTCTGGACATAGAGAAGGCGTTTGACAACGTCTGGCACGAAGGCATAATTTATAAGTTATACAGGTATAACTTCCCTATATATCTAATTAAAATCATTCAGAATTACCTGAAAGAAAGAAAATTCAGAGTCAACCTCGGTGACGTCAACTCGCAAAGTTTCATCATCCCTGCAGGAGTACCACAGGGTAGCATCATCGGTCCAGTATTATACAATATATACACCGCAGACATACCGCAACCACCTGAAAATTGCCATCTTTCCCTCTACGCGGATGATACGTGTATTATGGCAAAGGGAAGAAATACCAAAGCCACCACAAGGAGACTGCAAGATTACATCAACACCATTGCTGACTACATGAAAACCTGGAAAGTTAAAATCAACAATAGTAAAACGCAAGTGATTCTGTTTCCGTACAACAAATCTACAAGACTCCAACCGCCAAACAACTGCAAAATAACCATCGAAGGAAAACAAACTGACTGGACACAGGAAGTCACGTATTTAGGGCTCACCCTGGATTCAAAACTTATATTTAGAAGTCACACGGAAAAAACTAAAGTGAAATGTCAATCTGTTACACAAAAACTATTCCCTCTAATAGGCAGAAATTCTAAACTTTCAATCACAAATAAGGAAACCATTTACAAACAAATTATCTTGCCTATACTTTTATATGCTTCTCCCATTTGGGACTGCTGCGCTGCATCACACAAACAAAAATTGCAAATTATACAAAACAAATCCCTTAGAATGATTTACAATTTGTCAAAATACACAAACAACAGAACAACACATCAAATAGCTGAAATAAAAACAATTAACGAACAGTTAACGAACAGTTAACAATAAGAAAACAAAAGTTCAAAGAAAACTGTCTCGCGTCTGAATATGACACAATTAATAACCTGTATCGAACTCGGTAAATTGTAGTTTGGCATATATTAAGATTAAGACAGTGTATATTAAACTAAATGTGCTGAGCACTTAAAATGTAAAGAAGGAATAACAAACGAAGGAAACAAAAACATAAAAATATTAAACAAAGATGAAAACTTAGGTGTATCAATTAAAATGTACAAAGAACAGAAATTGTTAAAATAATAAGAAATAAAATATTGTTAATCGAAAAAAAAAAAAAAAATCGCGCGTTCAGTCATTTCGCATTTTGAGCTAGACCTGTGCGCGTCGCGGTCGCAGCATTTCTGTTTGCAGTTGGCGGACTCCCGATGTTCCTGTTTGGACAACTTTAACACGCAGTTTACAAACAGTCTTTTTCAAGACTTTTATTAAATTTATAAAGAAAGTTAATTCAATTTTACTCAACGATGGGATTTTCGAGCCCAGTGAATGGACAGTGAACAATAACAGGTTCGTTTTGCTTCAGAAACGGTGCGCTAGCTTGTTTTAACGGGCAGCATTACTGTTGTAATGTAAGACCAAAATCGAATTCCATGGCGGTCGCAGCATTTCTGTTTCCAGTTAGCGGACTCCCGATGTTCCTGTTTGCACAACTTTAACACGCAGTTCACAAACAGTCTTTTTCAAGACTTTTATTAAATTTATAAAGAAAGTTAATTCAATTTTACTCAACGATGGGAATTTCAAGCCCAGTGAATGGACAGTGAATAATAACAGGTTCGTTTTGCTTCAGAAACGGTGCGCTAGCTTGTTTCAACCGGCAGCAATACTGTTGTAATGTAAGATCAAAATCGAATTTCATGGCTATTAGTGTTTTAAAATCGTTTCTGGGGGTTCTGACGAGCAGTGGCAAGCCGTCGTAAATCAAAACTTAAATTGAATTCATTTGTCCTGCCGCAGATTGCTTGAGATAATTTCTCATTGCGTGTGATTGCGGGAACATATGCAGCTAAGGAAATGAAAGAAAAATTAAACCGGGCGGAGCTTATCAGTTGCCAGTGTGCGAGTATAAAAGGAAAAGAACCGTCCGCGCGTTCAGTCATTTCGCATTTTGAGCTAGACCTGTGCGCGTCGCGGTCGCAGCATTTCTGTTTGCAGTTGGCGGACTCCCGATGTTCCTGTTTGGACAACTTTAACACGCAGTTTACAAACAGTCTTTTTCAAGACTTTTATTAAATTTATAAAGAAAGTTAATTCAATTTTACTCAACGATGGGATTTTCGAGCCCAGTGAATGGACAGTGAACAATAACAGGTTCGTTTTGCTTCAGAAACGGTGCGCCAGCTTGTTTTAACGGGCAGTATTACTGTTGTAATGTAAGATCAAAATCGAATTCCATGGCGATCGCAGCATTTCTGTTTGCAGTTAGCGGACTCCCGATGTTCCTGTTTGGACAACTTTAACACGCAGGTTACAAACAGTCTTTTTCAAGACTTTTATTAAATTTATAAAGAAAGATAATTCAATTTTACTCAACGATGGGATTTTCGAGCCCAGTGAATGGACACTGAACAATAACAGGTTCGTTTTGCTTCAGAAACGGTGCGCTAGCTTGTTTCAACGGGCAGCATTACTGTTGTAATGTAAGACCAAAATCGAATTCCATGGCGGTCGCAGCATTTCTGTTTCCAGTTAGCGGACTCCCGATGTTCCTGTTTGCACAACTTTAACACGCAGTTCACAAACAGTCTTTTTCAAGACTTTTATTAAATTTATAAAGAAAGTTAATTCAATTTTACTCAACGATGGGAATTTCGAGGACAGTGAATAATAACAGGTTCGTTTTGCTTCAGAAACGGTGCGCTAGCTTGTTGAAACAAGCAGCAATACTGTTGTAATGTAAGATCAAAATCGAATTTCATGGCTATTAGTGTTTTAAAATCGTTTCTGGGGGTTCTGACGAGCAGTGGCAAGCCGTCGTAAATCAAAACTTAAATTGAATTCATTTGTCCTGACGCAGATTGCTTGAGATAATTTCTCATTGCGTGTGATTGCGGGAACATATGCAGCTAAGGAAATGAAAGAAAAATTAAACCGGGCGGAGCTTATCAGTTGCCAGTGTGCGAGTATAAAAGGAAAAGAACCGTCCGCGCGTTCAGTCATTTCGCATTTTGAGCTAGACCTGTGCGCGTCGCGGTCGCAGCATTTCTGTTTGGAGCTAGTGGAACGCTGGATGTTCCTGTTCGGATTAGACAACGAACTCTAATCATTTGACTGATTCTAGCGCTAACACTGGAGACGGAGAAAAATAGTTGTGATGAAAGTGATGGGCTGTCGAAAGGCTACTCTGCCGTTCCAATCATAGTAGTCCCATGTTCTACACAAAACTTATGCACGCTGGGACAACTATGCTTGGAGTACTTGTAGTAAACAAATTTGCTGCAGCGAAGGAATCTGCCGAAGCCCAGCACACAACTTTATCAAGCAGTTCAGAAACAGTCTTTTTCAAGACTTTTGAAAAATGTATAAGAATAGTTAATTCAATTTCATCCAACCAAGGATATTCATACTTTTTCGAAGCTGTATTTTAAATGGAATAGTTGTTTAAAATGTCCGAAAGCGTAACAAAAAATCAATCACGACGTGGCATTAAAAGAATCAATTTTACGTTTACATGCGCCATGGTTTGTGTCTACTCATGAAGTCTGTGCCAGGCATGCGCGCACGTGATTGGTTCATTGTAGGGGAAATTCGATCTTGAAAGTTTTCACTAATTTTCACTGTTGAACAATTAAGTTATAATGATCACTGAAGTATCACAAAAATATCCATCATTTTATCAATCCAACGACATATTGATCATTGTAATCCATCATGTGGTTACACAAGTATTACCGTTTGAAATCTTTCATTCCGGCGTTACACCTTGGTTTTTAGTTTTCTCAGAATGTATCTCAATATAGTGCGGTTAGACGTAGTCCTACGTCAAAAGTAAGTATACAGAGATGCTTAATTAGGTGATGTCTCCACACCCAAAAAGTTTCAACCAATTCGGAGAGGGTGCTGCCAACCGCGGGTTCATTTGGCGCGAAATCCGTCTAATTGTATTATGTTGCGCCACACAGTAGGCCTGGCCGTTGACAAGAAAAATATATGGAAACCATTTTTTTAAAATGGTGGATGTCATTTTCCAGGATCCTTTCAAGTACTGGCTGTGTTAGTGTATACTAGACTAAACTAGACATCCTCATCATTATGAGCTGTTTTCCGACAAAAATGATTAAAATATGTGTTTCATTTGTGTTTCCAGGAGAAGAAGAAGTGTATAACCACCATTGAATTATTTATTGCTCTCAAAAACCTCGAAATGTCGAATCTAGTTCCATTTGCTTGATTAGTTTTCGAGTTATGCAAAAATTATCACAGAGATATTTATATTATCGCGTAAGAGCAAGATCGCGTCAAATAACCTATGGTCGAATATCGACCATTTTTGATTTGAATGAAACTTCGCACACATATTTGGCTTAGCAAACTGAGCATTTTTCACAGATGGAGTGATTTTTTACACCCATGAGTTACATTCTGAAAGGGCGTATGCCTTTTGGCATAGGTTTTATTCGAAGCCCAGAAACCGTTGGTTGTATAGAAAAACTGTCTGAGAATGAGTTGTAGGGAATTAAAAATACACCATAAAAAATATACACTGTACATAAAAAATTTTTTTGACCAAAAAATAAATAAACATTAAATTTCAATTTTAAAAAAGATGAGTTGAATTTTTTTTTATTTTTTTTTTAAAGAAACTCGATGTTATTACGCAACTTTGAAAAAAAAAGTCCAGGATGGAGAAATGAAAAATAATTTTTTTATGGTAGATTAATTTTTTTATGAAAATTCCATGTCAAACATTTTTAAAACTATTTATATTCTGATGATTTTAAAAGATGCAGAGAGTCATTTTAAATCAAAAAGCTCTTGGTAGTAAACCTTCTAAAGCTCGAAAAATTAATAATATTTCGGAAAATACACGTTATTCATAATTTGTCCATGGTTCTCCAGCGAAAACCATACGTTCATTGGAATGCTTGATCAAAAATATACCATTCATTCTTTGACAAAAAAACGATTGGATAAATAACTCAAGCGCTAAACCTTAGCCTACCTACACGTTCCCCCTTGCCGAATGTTTTATAAAAATATATGTTTGTCGTGCAACACTACCTACTTGTTTACTAATAATAACTGTTTGTAAAGTACGCAACCAATAACTACTGGGTTACCTAAAATATCTGTTTTCGTTTATAAATATGATTGCACTATTCCAGATGTGTTAGTAACAGTTTGCATTTTGTGAAGATGAATAAAGTGAAAATGGAATACACCAAGCCCAAATGCTGTAAACCCTTTCCTGATCAACGTTATTGCAAAATTAAAAATATTGAACAGTCAAGCTTATTTTAATACGTCTTTATCAATTTGTGATTCGTTTAGTTATTGGAATAATAGTCAAGCTACCATTCATCCCTTCGTTGTTTACTATTCAAATCTGGAACACTTAAGAATATCAGCTTCATCATAATATCGAAGAACTCCATCGTGATACTGTTGCGGTTCAGATGTTCATTGCCAAATTAATGAGTTTTTTGAAAACAACAATAGAGTTGAAAAAAGCGATAATAATGTCCGATGGAGCTGCCTCACAATATAAAAATAGAAAAAACTTTGCAAGTTTTTGCAAGTTCAAAACAAAATATAACGTCGATGCAGAGTGGCATTTTTTTGCGACTTCTCATGGTAAAGGCCCATGCGATGCAATTGGTGGCATATTAAAACGAATGGCAAGAAATGCAAGTTTAGTTAAAGAACATGAACATTGAACATTCCATGAAGCTAAGGAACATGAACATACAAGCGCAAAAGAATTGTATGATTGGTCTTATCAGAAAAATAATAAAAATTCATCAAAAATGTCATTTAGTTGGGTATCATATGAAGAATACGAACAAGGAGTAACAGAATGAAGCAATTTTTTCAAAAAATCTATAATAATAGCTGCCACACAAAAGTATTACTCTTTTGTTCCGATTTCAGAAAATAAGATACAAACGAAGCTGTTTTCGAAAGATGACGAATCATTTACTTATGATGTATATAAAATATAAGGTGAAACTAGTTCTGTAAAGTATCTATGTCATAAAAAATATGTTCCTAAGATAATAAAACTCGAAAATAAATATTTGATTCTTATATATATTTATATCACTTAGAACATTTAACTCTTTTCTTGAGAACCGTTCGCCCAATCGTTTTGTTGTCAAAGAACAAATTGTATATTTTTGATCAAGCATTCCAATGAAGGTATGGTTTTTGCTGGAGAACCATGGACAAATTAAGAAAAACGTGTATTTTCCTAAATAATTATAATTTTTCAAGCTTAATTTAGAAATAACTCGAAAACCGATGCCTTTAGAATGTTTCCTACCAAGAGCTTTTTGGTTCAAAATGACTCTTTGCATCTTTTAAAATCATCAGAATACAAATATTTTTAAAAATGTTTGAATTATAATGTTCATAAAAAAATTAATCTATCATAGAAAAACTATTTTTCATTTCTCCATCCTGGACTTTTTTTTAAAGTTGCGTATTAACGTCAAGTTTCTTTAAAAAAAAAAAAATTAAAAAAAATCAACTCTTTTTTTTTAAATTGAAATTTAATGTTTATTTTAAATTTATTATGATTAAAAAAAAAATTTTGTTGTACAGTGGATATTTTTTTATGGTGCATTTTTAATTCGCTACAACTCATTCTCAGACAGTTTTTCTATACAACCAACGGTTCCTGGGCTACAATGCTTCGAATAAAACCTATGTCAAAAGGCATACGCCCTTTTAGAATGTAACTCATGGGTGTAAAAAATCTCTCCATCTGTGAAAAATGCTCAGTTTGCTAAGCCAAATATGTGTGCGAAGTTTCATTCAAATCAAAAATGGTCGATTGAATTTTTGCGTATATCCAGGCGATTTGAAATGATTTTGCTCGTAAACCACTACACACCAAATTAGGTTACATTTCGTTAATCAAATCTCCAGTTATCCTTTTCCGACCGAGCCCACACAATTGTGTAGGGAAAAAATGACGGATAACAAAACCTAAATCGAAGCAATTCCTATATAAAAACACTTGCTTGTTCAGGTGTTTTATTTTTCGTAGCAGCAGCGATGTTGACACTAGCGTTGTGAGCAACAAAACATTGAATAGGATGTTTAAAAAGCGAGAAAAAAGGTTTTGTTCTAGTCACCTTCTACCTACGCAATTATATGGGCCCGGTCGGAAAGGGTTATACAGTTATTTGGGTTTCGTTTGTTTGGGAATACTCCCTTCCAACGCAGGGAAGAACTCTGGGTTTCCATAGGAGTCAGCGGTCTTAAACTATTTTAAAAGCCTTCCATGGCCCCTGAAAAACCCTGCGTACGAATTTTCACACCGATCGGTTTAGTCATTTTCAAGTCTATATGAATTAGACAGGCTGACATACAGAATTCTATTTTTATATGTATAGATTGCTGTTCAACCAAATCTGGCGTAATGCCAAAGCAGACTAGGGTAGATTGAAGTAGTCATCGTGACAGTGAGACCAGCTACCGTAAATGCCAACCAAGATGCAGAATTCCATGGCGTCTGTATGAAGATTCCGGTGGATTGGAACCAGATATTGAAGCTTAGAAGGAACGAGAACCGTTGTACGTCGCTAATCAATCAGGACCAGGAAAGATGTCACATCCCAGTTAGTCCTGGGAAAAGATTTCCCGCTTTTGGAGTAACTTTCGAAAATTAGTTCGATTTGTAAAAACACCTAATTTGTTTTACTATTTATCCGAAATGTTACACGAGCGAAAACTATAACGTCTTATTCCAGTCATGGCCTGCTTCGAGGGATGGTCGGCCATCCTGCCAAACATCCAATCCGTGAGCAACGACAGCCATGTCGAGATTGAGGGAGAAGTTAGGGTTACGAATGAGGAACTGATCGTGATTGCCAACTCCCTACGGGTGAGCAAGGTGTTTCGAGCAGTCATGCAGAGGTGCCTGGATGACTGCTTCTTCCCGGACAGATGGAAGCAGCAGAGTTTGGTCTTACTACCGAAAGCTGGGAAACGGCCAGGGGACCCATCGGCATACAGGCCTATCCGCCTGCTGGACACTGCCAGCAAGCTGCTTGAGAGGATTATTCTCAACAGACTGGTGAGGTGCACGGAGGGTGTAAACGGTCTGGCAAGTAACCAGTTCGATTTGCGGAGGGCAGGTCCATGCTGAATGTCATCCTCTCAGTCACCAAGATGACGAAGGTAGCACTCCAGCGCAAGAGAAGAAGCATACGCTATTGCGCAATCGTCACGCTCGACGTGAAGAATGCGTTCAATAGTGGCAGTTGAGACTCCATAGCGCTTGTGCTTAGGAGCATCCATGTACCGGTGTCGCATGAACAAGATTTTGAAAAATTAGTTCCAGTACCGAATACTTGTTCACAACACGGAGGAGGGTCAGAAGTGCGTCCAAATTACCGCAAGGTTCTATCCTGGGATCGGTGTTGTGTAATGTCATGTATGACGGGGTGTTGAAACTGCAGGAATTGTGATCGTCGGCTTTGCAGACGACATAACGCTAGAGGTCTACGGTGAGTCGATCGAAGAGGTCGAGTTGACGGCCGCGCACTGTATACGCAAGGTCGAAGACTGGATGCACTCGAGAAAACTGGAAGCAGCGCACCATAAGATGGAGAAGAATCGTGACGGTTGTGAAAAGAATCGGAGACTGCACCATCACCTCAAAGCGATCTTTGAAACTGGTTATGGTTGACGATAAGCTCACATTTAAGAGTCACGTCAACTATGCTTGCAAGAGGGCTTCAACGGCTATTGAAGCACTACCTCGAATGATGTCGAATAGCTCAGCGGTGAATGGCAGCAAGCGTAAACTTCTTGCCAGTATGGTTTCGTCCATACTCAGGTCCCGGTGTGGTCCAAAGAGCTAGGTACTATCAGTTATCGTGGTAAACTGGAAAGTACCTACAGGCTCATGCCTATCAGCATAGCCATTAGGGAGGACGTAGAATGCTTCGACCAACGTGACACAAGGGGCATACGAGGTACCAGAAGATCATTGTCGATGATCAGATGGCAGCGGGAATCGTTCAATTCCACGAAAGGTAGATGGACGCACCGACTTATTGCGGTGCTATCCGGATGGGTCGGGAGGCGCCATGGAGAAGTGAGCTTCCACCTGACACAGATCCTGTCGGGTCATGGTTGCTTCAGGCATTACCTACAGAGGTTCGGGCATGCGGGGTCCCCCACGTGCCCCGAATGCGTGAATGCAGAAGAGACTGCTGAGCATGACTTCTTCGTATATCCTAGTTTCGCGCGTGTGCGAAGTGACATGATGGTAGCGAGTGGGCCAGGAACTACTCCGGACAACCTAATTCAGAGGATGTGCGAAAACCCCAACATCTGGAGGGCGGTTTGTGCAGCCGCCTTTCAAATAGTTCTTCAGTTGCAAAGCAGGTGACAGGTTGACCTCCGACACGCTAGTGTTAGCTAACTGCCAGTCTTTAGGTTAGTTAGCTAATTAGCTAGGAGACTTGATAAAACCAAGAGGTTGCAGAAATGAAAAAAGCCGCTCCCCGAAGCAATACCTGGCGGTCGTCCCGGGGAGAATAATGGGCTGGATATTGGAGGGTTTTAAGAGGGTCGAACCCCGTACTACCTGAGGTTGATCTCTCAGGTGTTTGGCAGAAATTTTTTCTTCTACCTGAAATAAAAAAGAAATGCCTGCTTCGATTCTCCGATTTCCAAATTTCTGAGTGTTGTTAATACTGAGTTGGTAAATGGCTGGGCACGTGTGACTTGAGACCCCATTGTGGTCATTCACCTCTGTCCAGCAACTCGTACGCGGGATCGTACGCGGCTGTATCCCCATGTTAGGGGCGGCGTACAGCAGCGTCTGACCCGGAGTGGGCGGCTGAATAACGAAACGCGGTGCCTCCCCAAGCAACAATTGAAACATAATAAGAAAATAAATTGTGATCATTTGTTGCACTAATGAAATTACAAGGTTTTAAAAAACATTTTTTGTTAATACGATGAAATTGTGAAGGAACAAGCAACAACTAAAGTTGCATCGCTGCTTCAAAAATCTTCACACCAACAACGTAATTCGCGTGGTTGGATTTGTTGTTGAAACGTGTAAACGGCATTTGAAAACCTAACCTTCACTGAATAGATCTAGTGGGTGGAGCATATAGGTTGCCAACGTGATGCTTGCGAGATACAAAAAACAAACACACAAAAATACTTCTAAAAGTTGCTGTCATGTTCTGAAGCCATGTAACAGCAACTTTTGCTCGATCGTTCGCCTTATATTTGTTTTTGAGATGAGGTTATTTACTGCGTTGTAACTTTTGGGTACTTGGACTAGAAGTCGTCCAAAAAGTGTGGGTCTCTAAAACGAAATGTGATAAATTGCTTTGAATTTCATTATCATGCTGAGGTACTGATGAATTGAAGAAGCAAAATTAAAACTGGTAATGACCATTAACATGATAAGGGAAGCAATATTTAAAATCGAGCCATGAACTTGCAAGTATTTCTACAGCAAACGACGTAAATAGTACAAACGAGAAAAGTGAATAGAATTGATAACTGGAGTTGAACCCTCAAATTTCTGGAAATTTCACCATGCAGCATTTACCATGTTGTTATTAAATTCCATGCATTAGTTCATACACATTGCAGTTTCATTCTTGAAACTTGTGTTGAAACAACGGAAATGTTTCAATTGGCTCCACCTCCTGCGCTTTTTTTGTCATTGTATAAAAAACTGAGATGTAACTGCAACTTAATTTCGCATAAGAATTTGTTGCTATGATGCACAAAGTTCATAATTGAAACAAATTTTGCTGCTTGGGTCGGGGGACTAGGTATCGCAGCCCTAGTAAGGCACCATACCGAAGGTAAAATATTACGAATAATCCAGATATTGATACGGAACGAAATAATCGACATGGACCCAGGCGAACGAAAGAGGACAACACAGTGACGGCGTGAAAGCAGAAATTGGGAGCCAGTTTCGTGTTCATAGAGAAACAGTTGAAGCGTATCATTAGATGGAGCACGATCAGTAAATCGTATATGCGTGTTGAGAATTAAGGGTAAATTTTTCAACTACAGCCTGATAAATGTGTACGAACCGACCAACGATAGACCCGATGAAGAGAAGGAGGAGTTCTATGAGCTCCTGGAAAAAACGTATAATGAGTGCCCAGGACACGACATCAAGATCGTCATCGGTGATGCAAATGCGCAGGTCGGGCAGGAGAACTTCATCCGCCCCGTGATAGGTAGAGAAAGCCTCTACTCTACTACGAACGACAACGGCCTGAGACTTGTCAATTTCGCTGCAGCCAGAGGTATGGCTATATGTAGCACTTATTGTGCACGCCGGAATATACGTAAGCACACCTGGAGACACCCAAATAGAGAGGCCTGCTCTGATTGATGGTCGACACAGCTTCTACAAGAAGATTAATGGAATCTGGAACCGAAACGTGTCAGCCCCGTGATGTGCAACGATAGGGAGAGGAACCTGATTACCGATAGAACGGAAGTGGCCAGGCCTTGAAAGGAACATTTTAGTGTGCTGTTGAATGGTGAAGAAAACAGCGTAGTCGAAATGAACAGTATGGTGATTGAGGATGATGGCAAAGCTGTGGACCAACCATCCATGGACGAGGTTAAAAAGGCAGTGAAAGAACTGAAGAACGGCGAAGCAGCTGGTAACGTCGGCATTCCAGCTGAACTTTTTAAAGCCGTGAGCGAACAGCTGTATCATGCTGACAGTGTGGTCTGATGAAGAATTGCCCTCGGACTGGTAGGAGGGTCTCATATGTCCAATCTACAAGAAAGGCCACCGCCTGGACTGTAGGCATAACCCTTCTCAACACCGTTTGCAAAATTCTCTCCCGTGTTTTGGTGCATAGACTGAGGCCTTTGTCGAAGACCTTCGTTGGCGATTACCAATGTGGTTTTCGAGGGGGACGTTCCACTACGGACCAAATGTTCACCCTGCGTCAGATCCTCGTTAAATTTTGAGAACTTGCAGACGCACCATCTGTTCACTGACTTCAGGGCAGTGTACGATACAGTTAAGAGAAATGAGTTATGACGAATTAAGTTCGAACATGGTTTTCCAACAAAACTAGTTAGGCTGATATGTGCCACCCTTGAAGGCTCTTCATCATGCGTCAGGATAGCCGGTGAGATATCGAACTCCTTCGTGGCGTTAGATGGTTTGAAGCAGGGAGACGGGCAGTCAAACTTATTGTTCAACATCGCATTGGAGGATGCTCTACGGAGGGCCGGCGTGCAAAGAAGCGGTACCATCATTACGAAGTCTAACATGCTTCTAGGTTTTGCGGACAGGAGGGAAGCTGCGAGATTAGGGCTCATCATTACCTCTGCCAAAACGAAATACATGGTGGCTGGTAGACAACGTGGTAGTCCGACGGATGTTGGTGCTGAGGTGGTGTTAGATGGGGAAACTCTTGGAGTAGTCGACAAATTTATTTACCTAGGTACATTAGTGACATGTGCCAACGAGGTTAGCCGTGAGATAAAAAGGCGGATAGCAGCTTCAAACAGGGCCTTCTACGGATTGCGTAACCAGCTGAGGACCCGTACTGAACTTGCACTCTACAAAACACTAATTCTTCCCGTGGTCCTCAACGGCCATGAAGCATGGACGTTGAAAGAGACCGATCGGTGAGCTCTTGGGGTTTTTGAGCGTAGGGTTTTGCGTTCAATCCTTGGCGGCAAACTAGAAAATGGTGTTTGGCGCAGACGCATGAACCATGAAGTGTTTCAGGTGTACAAATCGGCAGGCATAGTCAAGCGGATGAAACACGGCAGGTTGCAGTAGGCTGGGCATGTAGCTAGAATGCCGGGAGAACGACCAACAAGACTATATTTAGCAGAAATCTCGATAGAGGCCGTCGACTTCGAGGCAGGCCCCGCACTCGTTAGATGTGGCTGTCAACGAGGATGCCTGAATTTTTTTTTATAAATTCATCCTCCGTTTTCACGACAAAATTGTTCGTATAGATCTTGCGCTTCAAGTTCGTTCAGAAATTCTCGATGGGACGCAGCTGGGGGACGTTGGGCGAATTTGCCGACTTCGGTACCACATTGATATTCAGTCGCTTCATCTCCTCCAACGATCCTTCGAGTAGTGCGTCGACGCCAAATCTGGCCAGAACACCGTGTCTTCGCCCTTATGGTATTTCATGATGAACGACGCAACTTCTGGCAGGCACTTCGCAGTATAAATTTCCCCGTTCACGGCTAGCCCGGAGCGAAAGAAGAGCGGCTTTGACATTCCCTTCTCGCTAATTGTCAGCCGGAGCCGCACCTTCTTGGAGAACTTGGTGTTTGAAATAAATTCCAGTTCGGAGCTCACTTCCTTCGTGGGAGAAGTGAAATACGAAGTACCCTGCCAGTCGTTGTCATCCAGGGTGAGATAGGTCTCGTCGTTCATCACTACTGTCACGTCGCGATTTGTCGGGAAAATCGACTTGACCATCTTATTCAACCGTTGTCGCTGCGTCATTGCCTGCAGCTCCGCAGTGGACGGGACTGCCGCTTCCTGACATGTATTTCCATGTTCTCCAGATACTTCTTTACTGTTTTACCGCATTCTCCAACCTCCCGGCCAAGTGCATGCAGCGATTTAGCCACTTTTTTCTCAGTCTTCCTCTTCAGCATCCATTGAAGCTTCTTGTCGCTCAGGATCGTTGGCCGTCCGGAACCGGGCTTTCTTTTGATGCTCCGATCGTTGTCCAATGATGTCAAGATGATGTACATGCTGGAGGGGGCATACCCGGCGTCCACAAAGTACCGCACGATGTCCGTTTATGACGCGAAGGTGTACCGTTCTTTGAACGCGCACACTTCTGAACGGAGTAGCTTCACTTTTTTCGCCATCACAGTTAGAGTTGGACTGATAGAGCTGTCAAATTTTTTTGCTAACTCATGGATTACTTACTAACGTGATTGGGTGTAACGAGGGATGTGCGTAGTTCGAGTATTGGAGACATTTTCGAGGCCCTCCGAAACTCGTAGAGGTTTAAATCAAGGTGATGGTCTCTTGGCCTACTGTTTATTACACTGTGCTACAAATGAAAAAAAAAATGCAAGAACTTCTGAAGTGACCTAATGTAGGTTGTAGGTCGTGTTGGGTGTAACATTCGCTCATACTAGAAATTTTCCAAACACCCCCAAAATTTGAAGTTATGGTCAAAATACGGTTTTTTGAACATCAGCGCATATAATATTTTTTAACTCAGTCGTTTATCAACCGATTTTCAATATTTAGGCAGTTTTAGAAAGAAGACAAATAGAGATTTCGAAATATGTACAGGTTTTTACTAATATGAATAATACTCGTTGAGTCATTTGAGTTTAAATCTAATTTTTAGACTTTTTCACGCAATTTTTAAATTTAATTTGAAATTTGTCATTTTTTTTTGCGAGAAACATACCTCACATATACTATAATTTTGAAAGTATTTTCAATTTTAAATCAAATGAAAGTAGTTTTGTGAATATCGGTTGACATTTGGGTAAGTTATATATTTTTTAAGAAAACCAGAATTTTTGGCTTCTATCGCATAATTATTTTACTGAGCTACAAATGCTGAAAAAATGCAAGAACATTTGATGTGACTTAGTGTGGGTTGTAGCTTTAGTCAAGTGTTACTTTTGCGTTTACTTGAAGTTTTTCAAATACTCCGAAAATTATAAGTTATGGTCAAACCCTGTTTTTTACCTTAGCTCAAATTTGTATGTTTAATAGGGTTATTTTTCAAGAGATTTTCTATATTTTGGCTGTTTTGAAAAGGCGAAAAATAGAGCTTTTGAAACATATAAATATGTCTAAAAGTTTACCTATATGTGATGAATAGTGTACAAATAAATAAAATGGTTTATGTTATTTTCAATTTTTTCCAAATTCACTCTTTATTTTTCACACATTTTTGTTATGAAAGAGTTTCAATTGCTGTAAAATTTGGAAAGTTCTTTTTAATATCAAACAATCAACAATAACAAAACAATAGGTTTCGTTATGAAAATCTGTTATAATTTGGATGAGAAATGATTTGATGAAATCTAAGTGGTGGAAAACATCAAGTCATATCCCAGCCAAGTTATAACAGATTTTCATAAACTACACTTACTGTTTACGTTTGGGACTAAATGTAATTTTCGAATTTTACAGCAATTAAAGCTCATTCATTACAAAAATGTTTTCAAAATTGCGAATAAATTTGGAAAAATTTGAGAATAACATAAACTATCTTATTTATTTTAAAACTATTCATCACATATAGGTAAAATTTTGTGTGTTTTGTTTAATATAAATCATATTATTTTATTTAAAACTTTTCGTCACATATAAGTAAACTCTTTAGACATATTTATTTGTTTCAAGAGTTCTATTTTTCGCCTTTCCAAAACAGCCAAAACATAAAAAATCGCTTGAAAAATAACCGAATTAAACATAAAAATGTGAGCTAAGGTAAAAAACAGGGTTTTGACCATAACTCATAATTTTTGGGTATTTGAAAAACTTCAAGTAAACGCGCAAGTAACACTTGACTAAAGCTACAACCCACACTAAGTCACAGCAGAAGTTCTTGCATTTTTTCAGCATTTGCAGCTCCGTGAAATAATTATGCGGTAGAAACCAAAAATGCTGTTTTTTTTAAATATATAACTTAGCCAAATATCAACCGATTTCCGCAAAACTACTTTTATTTGATTCGAAATTGAATATACTTTCAAAATTATAGTATAAGTGTGGTATGTTTCCTACAAAAATAGACGACAAATTTCAAATTAATTTGAAAAATTGCATGAAAAAGTCTAAAAAAATAGATTTAAACTCAAATAACTCAACATGTATTATTCATATTAGTAAAAACCTGTACATATTTCGAAATCTCTATTTGTCTCCTTTCTAAAACTGCTTAAATATTGAAAATCGGTTGATAAACGATGGAGTTAAAAAATATTATATGCGCTGAGGTCCAAAAAACCGTATTTTGACCAAAACTTCAGATTTTGGGGGTGTTTGTAAAATTTCTATTATGAGCGAATGTTATACTCAACAAGACCTACAACCTACACTAGGTCACTTCAGAAGTTCTAAATCGCTGTAGCACAGTGTTATTGCTCTGGAAGGTGTGATTAGAAGAACGGAATTAGAAGTTGCTTGAGGAAAGGCGACAGATGTTTTTTCAGGCACTCCTGCACATAAATTTACTGGCTAACGGAAACTTTCGCGATGAAAATGTTGCTCTTCAAATCACAGAAACAGATGGCAAGCCATACGAGATATTTCTTTGCAAACATCGACATCTTAATGTGGTTGAAAATGAAAATCTCTGCCGCCTTTCCTCTTCCAGTTGCCGTATAATATTTGGGTTTAAGGCTTCAAGGTTTTTAATGCAGAAAATGATAAAGATAAAGGAATTAGAATTTTAGTAGGATTTAGGATTTGAGATCTGGGATGTAACTTAGGATTTATGATTTTGAATCTCAAATTCCTATTGGCAATTCCATGTGCTTCCATGTGTCATTTTTCAATTTTCATTTTGATACATAAAACCTAACACCTACTTCCTAAACCTTACATCCTGAATTCTACATTCTAAATTCTAAATCCTAAATTGTAAATTCTCAATCATATGGTTAATCCTGTACCTTACATGATTAGGGATTTGAATTTTATGATTTAGAATTTAGGTTTTAGTATGGGGGTTTTAGAATTTAACATTAAGTATTTGGGATTCGGGACCTAATCCGGAATTGACTTCATCATCCTGAGTTTCTACTACCATTACAATATTTTTTATTGTATTCCACTTCCAGTGGATATCGATCATAACTATCTTAATTGAATTCCATTGGAGCAACCATAAATATGTGTATCCTGTTTTGCCATTTACCCGGCAGAGGATGAAGATGACACACTATACGAGTATCAATAATAAATTTCATCGATTCATAAAATGAAATATTCTTTACGATCTTGTTCCGGCCATCTATTTTGTTCGTGACGCTCTCTGCTGTAGGTGTTCTGAACCCACCGAGACCCACAGCGAGAAACTTAGTGGTTGATCAAAATGGCAAAACTAACCAACAAAAAAAATAAATCCTTTTAATAAAGCTCTAGCGATTTGATGGAGTACACCCGCGTGATGCTTCCCTTCTCGAAACCACACAGCACAAAGCAGAATTGCCTGTCTGTCTGCCTCAGTCAGCGGTTTTGGCACTTGGCTTGGCATCCCGGTCCCCAGCGAAAAGCAATGCATTATTGTCACTTTACTCGCTCGCTTTTTGTTGGCCAGTTCATTTTTATTTCATATATTTGGTTTTTCCAGTTCACCGAACATTTTAATATATTGAAGCCATTTCCGGCGAACTTCGTGCCGGTTGAAAATGTATTGAGTTTTGATCCCTTGTCCCCCTGTTCGTCACTACCACCGCAGAGCGGGGTAAAATGTTTTTAAACATTAAACAAAATGTTCCAAAAAGTGTCGTTCAAATGAATCGTATTGTGATAAAAAAAAACAAAACTTTTTCGAATAGCATGTTTACTGTGAGTAGCAGAGAGGTCTTGACTTCTCCGAAAATTGGGCAACAAAACATAAACAAAAAAAAAACGAACCCGGTTTTGATCCTACACAGCGTCGCTTCAATGTTAATTAAACTGAAAGCCATCGACGAAACTTTTGTGAAAGACCTACAAGAAGCACTCAGTGAACTTTCCACACTGCATACTCCCGGGTTCACCGGAGCGAATAAAAGACAACACCTGAGCTTTGCGTTGCTCCTGTGACGACGACGACGATGGGAAAAGCAACACCCCAAAACAAGCTTCGATGCCGTTGTTGTTGTTTTCTTTGATGGCGAGTGTACATTAGCTCACACATTAACGGTAATGGAATTTTCTAGTTCTGCCCCTACCGTCCATGCCACGTGATTCAGTTTGTTGTTTGTTGATTTTTTTATTTTTTGAAAAACTTTACGTCCAAACAATGTACGGCCGACGACGACGGATGGGAACGTGATGCAAAGTATCAGCGGAAGATAAATAGTAGGGAAAACGTTTTCACTTTCGATGCAAGGTGCGATTATTGACATTTCATTAGAAAGTTTCTACTCTTGGATGACGATGACGAAACTACGTAAATCTCAAATACATGGGAAAATGGTTGCCTCCTTCCTGTCAAAATCCCTTTTCGCATCGTTTTACTACGTGAAGTTATGAGGGAAAATTTATTCGTAAATAAATAAAATGAAAGAATTACACCGCAGCAGGGTTGAAATTTATGACGGTATCCGCAGGACACAGGCAGCGCAGTGAGTCGGGAAATCAAATTGAGTGCACCGGGGGCAAATGATACCGTACGTACGTGTGGTTTGTTGTGCCCGCGTTTGATAGGCTTGCCGCCATCGACGGACCCGGATCCGGACCCGGGAGCGTGCGATGCGCACTATCACCATGTTACGAACTGGCAGAGCCCGGCCGGGTCGTAATAAATGACTGCTGGGCAAGTCAGTCAGGCTAGCAGCAGGGTTGTCGCACCGTCCTGGCTTGCGTTATCGTCGGTCGAATTCGATCCGGCTCTGGGGCTCGCGGGCAGGAAAAACAACCCGAACGATGAAAACTTTATCAACCTGCTCGGTTTTATAGAGTGTTGCTACCACGCGGTTGCTCAGCGGGCTGTAAAATGTGACCGAGCGGCCAAAGTCGTCATATCTGAGGTGTATTTTTTCTCGTCTTTCCAACCTGATTTATGAATACTTTGCGCTGGGATAATTTCTGTAATTTTATGATTATGCCTGGCTTCATAAACTAGAAAACTTCCTCCACCGGTGTTCCCTCCGGAGGAGGAAGACGAACAGGAACGTATTGAAATGGTATTGTATGTAGAAAAGCGATTTCAATCAGAAAAATTCAAATCTGTTAATGTACCATGAAGTTAAACTTCATTCAAAAAATTGCTCCCTCGAGATGAATCGTTGTTTATAGTTTTCATTTGTCATGCGACCGTTCCCCAGATTCCATCAACAAATCAATATTCACGCTCCGTTTACTAATGAAGCCAATATGTCAGGTCAAACTAGCCACTCAGGTTAGGTTACGCACAAACGCACCGACATTTACCCACAAGACCTTTCTCCCTTTCCCGAGGGCTTGACCTGCCATCGCCATTCGGCGCTCTCTAGACCACGTGCTGCTTCGGGGGCAGAGGAGCTAAATGATAAATGATTAGTGACCGAACCACTGAACAAAACAAAACCACATCCACATGGCCCTTCCTCATGCCACCCCACGCGACAGCCACCGGTTCCGGATCATATTCCCCAATCCCCAAGGCCACTCCAAAGAGCAAATGAATTAACAATGATCTCGGGGCGAATTTTCACAAATAATGTATGAAAACAAAAGGCTCACTCGGGACCATCAGGGCTCGGATGGATGGATGGTTTGGACATACATGCCGCTTCCCTTTCGGTGGTTCTTTCCAAATAAATGATACATAATGCTCATTGATGGTACATACATCAAACCGGCAGACCGACACGCAAAGCTGTGCGAGGTTATCTAACCAATCAACCAGGGAAACATAAAATATTTCCACTTCCATCTTTTTTTTTC
Organism: Wyeomyia smithii; assembly: GCF_029784165.1. NCBI lineage: Eukaryota > Metazoa > Arthropoda > Insecta > Diptera > Culicidae > Wyeomyia > Wyeomyia smithii. The sequence continues at coordinate 24,234,577 of NC_073696.1, read as the reverse complement.
ATTTGAACTTTGAAAATTCTTCCCCTCATTAGCTGAGCAATTCCCAACAAACTTGACCTACATTTAGTGTTTTTTGTGTTCTTCAAACGGAGGTCTATTGTTTCTGATGGTGGAACACAAGACGTTTGCTGGCTTGCTGCATGATTAGCATTGATTGATGTTTGGAAGCGACGAAAATGAGCCTTTGAAAGTGGGGCAGGTAATGCTTGGGGGTGGCATTATATCGTTTGGCATGGCATTGGACACCAAAGGTCATACCAGTCGCACTGCATCATTAATCTTTCCCGTCATCGGCTCGAGGCGACAGTTCTTGGTTCATTTTTTTTTTCGTTTCGAATAATATGAATCAATAAAAAACCATATTTCAAGTATTTCAACAAGGATCGACGTTATAACTGTTGATAAAATATTTTCGCCCTGCTTTCATTTCTGCTGTCTTTCAATTCACCATAACCACGTGACGTTTGATTCCACTGTTCTTGTGAGCATGAGCATGAGCATGAGCATGAACATGATTGACCGCCCGCAGTTGCTACTCCGTTATTGCCAGATCAGCTGTGATTACAAAAAAAAAAAACAACGAGTAATGCTTGGGACTAACATTCATCCTCAAAGTGTAAAAACTGATAACCTTATTTTTTTTATTGGGCAATACCAGCAATGAAGGAGTGTGTATAGGAATATGTTGACATGATACTCGCTTAATTGGAAGCCGACAACACCTCTGCACTTCCACGAAAAATCCCTGGGATGTTGGAAAAAGGGGGTAGGGTTTGCAGCAGGGTTCGTTTACCTGGAGTCAAATGGTTTTGTCTCCGCATTTCAAAGTTGTATGAAAAATTAATATGGGAAAACCTACTTTATTGCATTTACCTTTCTAGAGAGCTCAATGAAGCTCTAATAATGTACTACATTATGTTAAAGTATAGTATTTTATGTAGATGCCTAACAACTTTGCAGAGGACACTGAAGAGTAGGGGTGTGCGAAACTGGCTTTTCTGGTGTCGAAACGAAACGAAACGAAATTAACCCTTAATTTCGGTTTCGCCAAATTAGTCGAAACGAAATCAAGGTGGATTTCGAGTTCTCGAGACGAAACGAAATTGGTCTCTAAATTTCGCGAAATTTCGCAAAATTTCGAAAAATAAAATAAATGTTTCTGAAACATAGCATTACAATGATTTGTAACGTTGGAGCGTACGCTTACGAAGTACCCTTCAGTAGCTGATCGCAAGGTGCTTACCTGGTCGACGAAGAGTAACGTAGGTATTCAGATATTGATAAACCGACAATGACGAGAAAATCAAAAATGTTAAAAACTAAAATCTTGATGCATTCATTTATACAGATTATATTGCAGGTAATAGTAGCGCGATAGATACAAATGATATAAAGGTCAAACTCGAAATGTCTTTGCCAATAATAATTTAATAAACTTCTGAACTGATTCTTTTGGTTTGAATGCAACTATGTTCAAAATAGTAATCCTTCTGTCATTCAAAATCCAAGTTTTGTCCTAGAGGTCGAACTGGAAAACATGGGAGATGGTAGGTAGGTTTTCAACCATTCCTGTGAGTTTTGCTGTCCCTAGCCTTTCCAAAGAGTTTTTCCCTATGCAAACGTAAAAGCGACGAATCCGATAAGCAAATCCCCGGCGGCCTTCTGATGCATTTCTGCATTCTCTAAAAGCAGCAAAATTCACAGGAATGGTTAAAAAGCTGTAAAACCTTTGGAGGGCAACTTTTTTTTCGCTTTTGTCGACCAGTGTAATTGAATTTTTTAACACTGTTTAGTCAGACTAGACTAAGTGACATCTTTATCAATTCGAGGAAAACAAAATTTAAGTTAACTATTCTGTAAACTTTGAAGTTTTCAATATTTTTTGATTTAACTTAAAATTACTTTTTAACTGAGCAGTTCCACAATAAATGTCCCAGTCTCAATATTTTTTGTCATTTTAGATTTGGCCTAAACTTTGCATGAACGTTTCTATAGGCTGAGAAGCTATTTAAAATGCTATTTTGGGAGGGTTATTGTGATTATAAATATTTTCAGAGACAAAAGTTTTTGATCAGTGTGACGTCTCTGGAAAAGTTTTAGACAGTAATTTTATCTTCCCGATAAAAAAACTCAAAAGAATTCATTTTTTTATGTAAAAAAAACATCAAAAGTAATATAAAAAAGCTTATTTTTCAAAAATCTTTTTTTTGCATGAAAATTACAAAAAAATTACCGAAAAAAAAAATTTACAACATAGACGAGGGAAATTTTCTTCTAAGCCTAAAAGTCACACCTTCTATTCCCGTTCATTCTCGCATCCTCGCAAACTGCATACATTGCCCGCTTTTCTAACTTAAAATGTAGCTCATATGACAAAAATGAAATTAGTTCGTAAAGTAAATTTACAACATGTTTATTTTTGGAAGGACAATATTATTATCTACAACTTCGCCAAAGGCACTATGCCAATCAAACCAACTGTTTCGATTATAAAAATATTTTAATTACCCACAGAGTGTTTGGAGATTAAAATTTTTTTTTCAGCTAAATCGGTTTGCTTGACTGGCATAACTAGTGTCTCTGGTAAGGTTGTAGAAAATAATTTTGTCCCAAAAAAAATATGCCCAGTGAGTTTCTGCGACACCAAAAATAATAAAATGCATTTGGGACCATTCCCAACCTACGTGGTCATATTTTGATCCCTTTTATACCCTCCTACTCCCCCGTGGTCTTTCGTGGTCTTTTGTTTTGTGATCTTATTCTACAAATATATGTACAATAAAGTATGAAAAATTTATAAAAAATGAAGGTTTAAGAAAACTGATTATTATTTATTGCGCAAATTGTAAATAGAATTTTCAGTAATATCATTTTCTCAAAACCAAAATAACAAATAGATAATGGTTGTTTAATTTTTAATAATATTTCATTGTTTTTAACAAATATAATGATTTCTTTACCTGAAAGTAATTTAAAATAAGCTTTTGTGTTGAGTATATTCAAAATGATTTTTAATTTGTTGTTGAGTATCAAAATAAATAAAATTTGTTTAAGCAGTTTGATCATCTACGATAAATTTTTCGTTTATAGTTATGATAAATTGTATACTCATCTAGAAATCATCTAGTAAAATATTTAGTTGATAATAAGTGAAACCTTACTTTTAGTGATTTTCAGGTATCGGATTTGTAACTTAGTTTTTTTTTAATAAATTACAAAGTTTTTGAATGTCGAACAAAATATAAACATCTTTCTTTCTTCCTTCAGTTCACGAGCATCCATGTCTTATATATTGTTTTTAAGACCAAAACGTTGATTTTTTTTACCGGTCGTTGAGTATTGAAATATACTTCCAGGAAAAATAACATAAATCCCGTCGCATTGCAAAATAGAACTATTATTCTAAAGAAGTAGATGCCATATAAGGCAAAGCCTGTTTAAAACAAAAAAAAAATTCTTCGTTCGGATAAATTTGAAATATGTTTCAAAAATTTGATTACGGTTAGTTGCTGACAACTCTCAAACTTTCCGTGACACTTATTAATTAGCCGTGTCAAAAAAATTTATTAATTAAAAAATTGCGAAAGCTTCGTCTTGACTTAGTGGCAATAATAAATTATAAGTCAGAAAAAAGACTACTTGGTCTATTAGTTAACCCCCACACCCCCCGTGATTTTTCGTGGTCTTTTGATAACCCCCCCCCCCTCCCCATATATATGAGTACGTGGTTTGGGAACCTAACCTTTCTTTTCTTCTACCTTGTAAATTCGTCAAGTGCAAAGTCAGAATCACTTTTATGCTATAATCTGAACTTGTTTTTGACATTGTAAAATTTTGTGTCCCCTAAAACAAGAGTAACATTTCTCAGTTATGTGTTCAACGAGAGCGAACCATGTACTTTTTATTCATTCATTGATAAAGTATACTTTTTTGGTAACACGTTTTAAGTATTTTTGATAAGGGACCTGGCAATTTTGAAACCTACGCTGACTTTGAAGTCAGAGTGTTTTGAAACAATACTAAAAATTTAGGCAATTACAACTTTTTCTGCTTGACACATCGATCACTCTGTCTGCACACTATAAGGCATGATATCTGGTCAGCCTAATGATAGCAATGAACTATCTGAAAAAACACATCTAAACACTTTACGGTGTGCGAAGAGGTGTCCTCTAACACAGAGAAATCCGAAAAAACGCTTGAAAATTATTACAAGTCGAGTAGCATAGAACATTTGGCCTGTAAGATAGAGCTTCAGAGCTTTAGTTTTGACAGAAATTGCTATACCCTCCTAAACGAAAGACAAAAAGTGACCTTTTTATATGACTTCAGTGATGACATGAATTTTATGCCCTGCGTGAATAAAAAATACCTCCCGCATGATGTTAAGGTTTTGTCTTTAAAAACAAAAATTACCAGCTGAGAGTTTATTCTTCTATGTCTGACTTAGTTTACCAGATATCTGCTGAGATATATTCTATTTAATTTATAGTCGCAATGAGCACAAACCAAAATAATGTAATAATGTGCATCGGAAATTTGGTCCGAAATTTCGTAATCGTCGAAATTGGAAATTTGATTTCGCGAAATTTTAGGCGGAATTTAGCGAAATTCAACGAAATTTTTCGGCAATTTCGCGAAACCGAAATTTTGCGAATTTTCGGGAAATTTCGAGTTTTACGAAATTATACGAAATCATTCGAAATCTCGCATAGCCTTACTGAAGAGCTAGAATGTCCCTAAGAAGAGCTATAGCTGTTCAAAGTTGAGTATGTGGATTTAAATGTAGAAAATCTTGTTTTCTGCCAACATTACCAATGTACCGGCGTCAGCAGGATTCCAATCTAGGGTGGTCGGTATTACCGACTTTTCGAAAAACCGGTATTTCGGTATTCATAAAAATAAAAACCGATAAAACCGGTAAAAACCGGTATTTTTATTTCTTCCGGATTAATACAAACCAGGGGTGACTCGTGGTCTTTAAACCTACTTTTTCAACTACAAAGTTCTTAAAATCATAGTTCGGGAAAGTAATGATGATTGTCCGCGAGAAAAAAAAACGCAAGTCATTTTCCCTGTACTATTTAAAAATAAAACTGAAAAATAAATAAAGACATGGGGTGTCGAACGTCTTCGGTAGTGGTTTTCTGCCGCAGTCTCAGGCAAAACCTTCCGAAGTAAGCCATTGCCGAAAACGTTACCTACATAAATTTGGATTTGAAATTTATTTTTTGCTTAGCGTCTCAGGTTGCATCTATGTATGGACGTGTCGCTGCATGATTATGTTTTTGCATTTATGAGTACCTCTGCTTCATTACGATCCAGATTTTTTTCTAAGATTAGGACCTCTGCGACCATTATTTTGATCTCTTGTGGTATACGATCCAGATACAACACTGGATAACAGTGTTTGAAAAACTCCAATGAATGAATCTAGTGATATGATTACGAAGAACATAATTTCGAAACTTATGTAATAACGAAAAAAACATGCAGATTTTTATTTAAATTTTCTTTCACATCGCAAAACTTAGTTTCAAATTAGTGAACAATATTAAATTTCGTAGGATAACAATATTTGAAACTGTTGAGTAGAGTATATGAATGAAATAAAAAAAAAAGAAATCACGATCAGACCAGAATTTACTTTTTACGAATCCGAAAGAATCGAAGGTAAATACTTCTTTATTCTGTTCGATGCTCTTTAAACAATTCGTTCAAATTATTTATTACTATTATTATTATTTTATTTACTTTAGCTTCTAAAGGAGAAACGAAAAATGTGGCATATGAACAAGTGTCTAACTGAAATAGAAATAAATATTTGAAATAACTGAAATAGAAATAAATACTTGAAATAGAAAAAGCAGAAGCTTGTACACGAGTGAGGCCGGGTACATTCAGCTAGTTGCTAATAAAAGCTCGCTGTGGTACGGGCGACGAAGCTTTGACCATGCTACAGCTATTTAAATTTCACTTTTTCAAGGAGCAGTAATTTTTAGGATAAAACCTTTATTGGTTGATTATAGCACTTTGTCTCAACAAAAAATAAATTCCCAATCCAAATTTATATTTATTTATATTTTTCTTTTAGTTTTACTTTTAAATAGCACAAAATGAATAATGTCTTGCGTTTTTGCGCTGATATACTTGTGATTACTGCCTCATAATTTGTAGTTAAACTGGTAGGTTTTGAACCTACCCACGCGTTGCCTCTGTGAGTATGAGTGTGTGAAGAGATAAGCTGTTATACTTAAAAATAAATGCTTTATTGAAGTTTTTTGACATATTATCGATACACACAAACACATTGTCTGAATCCGAGCAGGACAAACAAAAAGATAACAAAAATTGGTAAATAGGTGACGGAAAATTAATATATATAATGTTGCTTCTGTCTAAATGTATTTATTATATTAGAGAGCTCACTTAAAATCCTTCAAGGGGCGATAGAGGACCATGTTTGATGAAAAAAATCCTTCTACTCATATGGTCAAAAGTCAACTACTGCAAAGTTATTCACTTATTTCAGTTTTTGGTTATGTTTGCCTTAAACGAGCAGTAAATTGTGAATTCTACCGCACTAAACGAAGGCGCGGCTGATTGCTTTGAAAGTGAAATAGTATCTAAACTAAAAGAATTAGTTACTTAGTGTCAGAGAACAACTAGTAGAGTAGACTCCAATGTTTAGTTTGGTTAACAACAAACTCCATGTTTATCACACATTTCAGAGAAAAAATTGCTGTTAAGTTCTCAAAAACATTTGATTTCATATTTGTTCCTTTCTAAAGGCTTCTTGTTCTTGTTCACTATTGATTACGAAATTTTCTCAGCTTTTCAAGAAAACCAACAGAATTGAGCTAGCTATCATACTTCTTGTGATAGACCTCGTTAAAGGTAAACATAACCAAAAACTATAAGAAGAGAATAACTCTGCAGTAGTTAAATTTTGACCATATGCGCAGAATTTTTTTCATCAAATAGGGTCCTCTATCCCTTAAAGGATTTTATTAAAAGTGAGCTACCTTACACCCTGTATACATCGTCATGTGATTTGTAACGACTACCTTAGTGAGAAGCATTCATTAGCCTAACAAAGATTTATGAATATTGTGGGAAGTTTTTTTTCCATTTTAAGAAAAATACCGAAAATACCGGTTTTTTCGTCTCTCCAATACCGGTATTTCGGTATTGAAAAAAATAGCGGTTTTACCGGTTTTACCGATTTTTGTTTTACCGGTAAACCACCCTATTCCAATCAGAAGTAACCTGTCGTTACGAGTTTGTACACTCAGCTGGCTCAAGCAAACAAATTTAGGTCAATATTCTAGGCGCAGTGAGAATCTACAACGTGTTTCACAGGTTACTTCTGATGGAAATCTGACGGACGCCGGTACACTGGCAGTGTTGGCAGAAAAAATGTTTTGTAACATAAATTTCGACATACTCAACTTTGAACAGCTCTAGTTTTTTTTGGGACACCCTAGCTCTTTGATGTCTTCCAAGTTGTTAGAACATAAAAAAACCTACCATTTGAGTTATTAAACCTATGGTTTGAGCTGTTTTGAGCTCTTTAGAATGGAAAATGCATAAAAGGTGGTTTTTCCATACAAATCTCCATATAAATTTGTAATGCAATGCGCCAACCGGAGACAAAACCAACCGACTTCCGATAAATTTAGGACTGATTGGGGCCTCAAATAGAACAAAAAAGACTTGGTTCTGGCTTTCTGCTATCAAGTTTCGTTTTTTCCATATAACGATTCCCCACCCTAGTGTCTATTCAAGTCGTCTGTGCTAGGAATGCTCGCATGTAATTGGTTCATTGTTCTCGTAAATTTGTTCTCGACACTTTTCATCGATTTTCACCGCTCTGCAAAGCAAAAAAAAAAGATAACTAGCGTATTGCAAAATGATTCAACATTTTATCTATCCACCAACATATTGGTTATTGTTATCCACCATGTGGTTATGCTGTTGTTATCGTTTGAAATCTGACGCAACATTTGCCAGTTTCATTTTCAATTTTACAGAATACATACCAGTATAGAAAACAAAAACGTAGTCTCACGTCAAAATTGTACTTGTGGAGTGAGCTATCGGCACCCGGCCAATTGAATGGGGACCCGCCAACAGCCATAAATGCGATAGTCATACGGATGTTTGCCATACGTACGATTCCCATAAAGATGATTGCTATACAGTACGTTGGTCATAATAGACGACAGTCATAATGTATGTTAGCCATAATGAATGTTAGCCATAATTTTTAAGATTTTTAAGTTTTTAAGATTACAGGTTTTTGCAAAGTGCTACGGAAGTATACGACAGCCATACTTTTTAATATAGATATTCTTTCTATCCTTTTTATACATTTCGGTTCAACTATCATCTTTTATTCGACAGTTCCGGTTTGAAATATATCTACACACATACAAATCTGTATAGATTTTCTATATTTCAGAAAGTCGATTTTCTGCACAAAAAAAACAAAGTTCTCGACCTTGCATGCATTTCTGAACAATTAACATGGAAATCGATTTCAAACAGTACATGAACTGCTTCTAGTATCTGTGCATATTTTCATGAATCAAAAAAGTGAAACTTAGGCTTTAAGGTTCCACTTCCTGAAGTTTGACTGAAGTGAAATTTTGCATGGGAACTTTTCTCGAAAAGACAAAAAGTCTGAACCCTGCCGCTAAACGAAATCCGAAAAGTCCATTTTCATTGGTACCCTAGCATTTATTTTGGAAATAATATGCGGCGAGGACGCATCGTCGAGAATAAGAAACCAAGGCGGCTCCAAGCCGCCGTCGAAAGCGGCGGCCTCTCGCATTCAAACAACTAATCTATTCCTAGGCTAACTTTCCACTAGGGGTTATCCCCAAGTTTACGTCCGAACGAGCGATAGCGAGTAAGGATAGCATGCCACCGAACCATCAAATCAGTGTTTCAATCATAATAATTAAATTAGATCAGTAGTTATTATAAATTTTATAATTCAGTGTAAGCGCAGTGCAGTAACACCATAACCAAATATACCATGAACAATCCCATTCTTAGTTAAATTGTTTGTTTATTGTGTATTATGCATTTATTTTTGAAATAATTACACAGAATAGTGTATGTATAGTAAGAAATATTTATCAAATGGACAGTAAAGTCGCTTTTTACGCGGGGGATACATGCTGCGTAAAAAAAACCGCGTAAGTTCCGGAATCCGCGTAAATTCCGGAATCCGCGTAAAAAAAACCGCGTAAATTCCGGAATCCGCGTAAAAAAAACATTGTTAATTTTGCATTCCGAGTGAAGGGAAAGCGAAATTCGGGCAAAAAAAACGCGTAAATTTCGGAATCCGCGTAAAAAAACCGCGTAAAATCCGGAATCCGCGTAAAAAGAAACGTGTAAAAAGCGACCTTAATGTAAAGTAAAAATAGTAAAAATCATACAAATTATTCTTGGTAATTTAGAAACACCATATTTTATGCAGCCGTAGAGATAGTATGAAATGGTGACGTAGAACTAACAATCTAACTAGAAAACTTTTTATTTACTCTTACTTTTTATGTTGTGTTTGTCGCGATTGTAAAAGAATATCAAGAAACTCAAAAAACTTGCCATGATAATTTGTGCTTTCCTGTGGCTATAACTATTTTTTTCTTTACTTTTGTCCTTTGAATTCTATGGAGGGAATATTTCTCCTAATGCATCTAGAACAAAATTAATTCCATTCCATCAAGCTGTAAGTGTTATCAACATGAATTCTTGACTCTCTTTTTTGAATAAACTGTTAAATAGAAAATAAACATTCAGTTTATTTGAATAAGCTGCTTTACAACCAGAAAGAAGATGCTTTAATCAATTCATAATATACTTCTAAAATTTATTTAGGTGTCTCTACACAGGTTCACTAATGTAGAAACGCAAGAAAATATGTCAAACAAATTTATCAACAAATTAGGAAACGAAATCGTTCTCAATTATGAAAATTAGTTTGCTTTATAGGCAGACCACACAATAACAATCTTCAAATATATTTTTCAAAATGCAAAAATAGAAAATAGATCTTCTATTCATTTGAATAATTTGGAAAATAAATTTACACTTGTTGTAACGATCACGATTATTGAAAGGGCACAAGAACTAGTGAAATAAAATTTTAAATAATTGCAAAAATTTCTAATTCTTGTAAATAAGTGAGAATATACTTGCTTTTTGAGATAAACTCTTAACGACCGTCGGCGACAGCATTGCAGTTTTCCTTTAGTTGCATACAAATAGAAATCATGTTTCGCTGAGCTGATAAACGACGAATGATCGAATGATGATCCACATAGCTTGTAGCAGTGCAGTTAGCTGGACCAGCATGTTTCCCTCGAAGACGTCAGTTCAAACAACATTGTACCAGTAGTTTTATAAATTGGTAAAAAATGGGATTGTGAAAAGAGTACGATTTGCTACCATTGAAATGTTCTTTAGTTTCAAGTGAGTGGTCGCTTTTAAACTTGGGATGACATCAACATCAAAAGTTTAGTAAAGGTGAAAAATCAAAGACTCTCAAAGCTCTTATTATGCTATTAAACATTCATTTACAAGCTCACAGGACTCTGGTAGTTTCTTCTACCTGGCTAAAAAACTACATGAATTCATTCAGCAGCATAATTTGATTGATAACTTCGTTAAAAATGGATCGGTGTATACGATATTAAAATAACCAAAATTAATCCACCTAGCGGTCAGACCCAGCCTTTCTATTGCATTCAAACATATTATTTGTAAAAATTGATTTACATGAATGCTTCAATCCAACAAAGGCATATACACTCTTTGGGTTCTAAAATATTGATGTTGTAATTGAAGTACAAATTAAATATGAAATTTGACGTAATGTCCAGCCATCTCTGAGAAACATGATTGAGATTAAATAGTCTCCAGAACACGTTTCTTTTTATAACTTTTGAACCACAAGTTTAATTTTCATAAAACTCAAAAGTTAAGGGTTTTTCAGGTAATCCGTTCATTTGAAATTAATTTTGTTCAAATCGGTTGTGTAGTTTCTGAGATATTGATGTTTCGTGATTTTGACATTTTGATACATAACCTCTAAACTAGAAATCCGTTTACAATAAAATTCAATTGGGTCTTATGGGGCAACTAGACCTTTCATTTGCAATTAATTATATTGAAATCGGTTCAGCCATCTCTAAGAAAATCGATTCGAAAAGCGTTACACACACATACAAAAAACGCTCAGCTCGTCGAACTGATTCGAGTGATATACCACATTCGACACTTTTGAGCACTTCAATACCTTTTCGTTTTTGCAGTTAATGCTATACCTTTCTAGGAGAAAGGCAATAGGGAAAGGCAAAAGGCTCTGAGTTGTCGAAAATTTCCAAAATTACAATTAGGTTTAATAAAATAATATAATAATGTACAAAAAAAATATTTTTTACTGCAAATGAAGTTTTCAATATTAAAAATACTTTGTGCTGGTAAAATTCATTACTTAAAGAACTTATGTACTATATCTCCTGTCATGTCCTCCCATATCATTCAAAATTGCTGAACATTGCATTTGCTTACCAATTGTAGTCACTGTATCAGCGATTTTATTGTCACATTATTTCATCGTAATTATCGTAGAGGAATACTAAGTTATACAAAATAATAACACATGCTTAATATATACAAAAAACTTTCACTCGTATTTTGCAGAATAAAATTTAATCATTCACTTCATCACTAACTATAAATACTTTATGAAAAAGGTACATTGGACGGTAAAACAATGTAGGATTTTTTATAAAAGTAAAAGATTTATGGCATTCATACATTATGGCTATCGTATGTTATGACTATAGTATATTATGGCTAACATCCATACACGATAATAAGATTATGGCTAACGTCGCTTATGGCTGTCGTACGTATGGCAACCGTCCAGATGGATAACGTATTTAAGGCTGTTGGGGTGTCACCCAGTTGAATTGAATTGACACTCCAACCTCGCCGAAAACACTATACACTGTTCGTTCGCTAACTGGGCTGACATTTCAAATGCCGTCAAATATCGAGGGGGATTTCGATGTAATGGCGCTAGGCAAAACTCTCAGCGAAAATTTGAAAATGTTCTAAGCAAATACACTAAGAATCCTGACTGATGAACAGAAAATGAGAAAAAATAATTTATTAGCCTTGCGTGTGCTCCATATGCAATAACCGTTGCCTGGAAACATATTCTTTTTGTAAAACATTTATTTGACCTGGAAACGAATAGATAAATATCCAGTGGATCGCATGTGTGATGCCAACCAAAATCCATTGAACTGAAAAAATCAATCTCAATTCACTATTCATGTGCCCCTATCTCGTTTTGACAGCAATATACCAAACGCTGATTTTTGAGGTTCATCTGCATTTTAACTGGGCTATAGCCCAGTTAGCGAACGCCCAGTTAAAAAGCAGCCCAGTTAAACAGCACCCAGTTAGCGAACAGTTACTGTACTGCCGCTATTCACATAAAAGTCCTTGTAAAATTAGAATGTATTCTTTTTTTTTTGCGAGAATAGGTTCATTTTTGCATGCTTGTCAAGAATAACCATTAAAAAAGTAACGTTTGATATCCACAATCTTGATTTTGATGGCTATTTTTAAAGAGCATGCCAGAATGGATCAATTCCCGCAAAAAAAAACAAGAAAACATAAGATTTTACATATGGCTGTTATGCGAATAGCGACAGTATACCGATCAGAAAACTATTCTGGCTTTAAAAATATAATTTTTTTCAAGGATCCTAACCAAAGTCGTAAATTAACCAAGAGACTGAAATACTAGGAGCCAAGCTCAAAACTTGAAGTTTAACTGGATCCTTAAACTCGAAATGAATCATTTTTCAAAAGCCACAATTTTAAAAATTTGAATTTCAAGAAAAAAAGTCTCAAGAACTTTCAAATTATACTTCTAACTTCCCTCAAATTACACTCTGGGGACTCGTATCTTCAACTGTAGACTCCTAAATTCTTCTAATTCGAAATGCAGGTTCTATGATCAAATCTCAGTGCCAAAGTCGTCCTTTAGTGTTAGGTATCGAGATCTATGATATCTTCAGGAACAAATGGAAAATTGATGTAGGATGTAAAAATATACAAGTTTGGTTTTGGAACTTGAAAATCATTTATCAATACCTGGTGGTTTCGTTTTAAAGTTTAAGAAGCTTAGTTTTCTAAGCTTTATACTATACAAATGAGTAGAATTTCACTTCTCGGCCTTTGGTCTTTTGTTGTGAATTTTGTACTTGATTGCTGAAGTAAAGGTCTATAGAACTTGGAGAGGAGAAATAAAACTTGAGATGAAAACTCTGGCTTCGGCCCAAGTAGCAGAAATCTAGGACTGGAGCATCTTGGTGTTTAGAAATTTACGTCCTTAAATCCCGTCATGAGACTCTGTCTTCTGGAATTTGGGAAGCTTAGGATTTACTCTTGATCCTTCAGAACTCAGGTACATTGGGTCTCGAAATTTAGAATTTTTGTATTGGAGCATAGAGCATAAGATCTGTGTTCAACTTTTTCACACAGAAACTGAAAAGTACAACTTGGACTGAGTGTTTGTTCAGGTCTGATACTCGAATCTTGGGTGCTGAAAATAAAACTGAAATATCATGGAAAACAAAAAAAAAAAATCATTATTTACACAACGCTCGTGAATTTGAAAATCAATTTGCTTCTTTTTGCTGAAAATACTGTAAAAAAAATTACCCAGTGTTTTTTGCAAAGAGGAATGTTTAGTGATTTTTTTATATTTTTGTCGAGTTATTCGAAAAACCAAAATGGTGGCCAATTTCAAAATGGCGGCCAAATGCAAAATTGTGGTCAAAATGTTAACGACTTTAGGCTCTTTAGCAACTCTATAGAATTTTGTCTAATACAATTTTTTCTGTAAGTTTTGATTTAGCTGAAAATTTGCTTTTAAAACGTTATTTCAAGCTATTTGTAATTTGTTTTCGTAGCGATTATTTTTGAATAGGGCTTGTACAATATGGTATTGTTTATTTAAAACATATTCAGGACAAGCGCTGTTTGTTTGATTAGTGTAATGTTTTTAGCAAAGTTTTAGATGATAGTTTTTTCTCCAAAAATGATTTTCTTGGTCTTCTAAAAAGAGTTTATAAAATTTAACAAAATGGAAATTGAATATTTTACATTTGAATGCCCATTTTTTTTTTCAAATAATAATTTTGTATTTGAACATGGAGAAATAAAAATATAAAATGTTTAATTTTTCTAAAGAAAAAAAATCCAAAAAAGGCGCTTCTTCGCATTTACCTTAACTAGTGCACCGTCAGTCAAGCTAATTGACTCCCATTAGCAATAACGTGGCACTATCTCCCGATTTACAGATACAACACGCTTGTAAAAGTGTGTCCCAAATATATCTAATGACAGCCAATAACGAAAAAGGAAAAGGCAAATCCAGGTGACAGCGCGCCTTGTCTCACACCACAAGCATCCAGCAGAATTACCATCGCCTTTGTACCGGACGACGAAGGTATCAATACTAATGGACTCCGATGTCGAGTAGCATCCTGAACCGACATTTCTCGGACTTCTCCAACTTCCGATTAATAATGCATCGGCATTGGCATCCTCGCCGGGCGGGACAAGAGCCGATATGATCCAACAACTTGAAGGCGACACAGGGCATCATCATGTTGCCAATCAGAGAACGATGCCATAAACGAATCTGCTTGAGGGCTTTCTCTATCTCACTCCCACCCCTTATACGGATAAATGTGCATCGTCTTTCGAGCTAACTGCAGGTGATGAATAATTGGATTTAACGTTTGAATCGGTTTTACCCGGAGCGGTCGCTGTGAAGTCGAACGGAGATCGGAAGTCGAATTGGTTAGATATTGATGGAATGCAGCTTAAAGCACACACCATCAAATATCATTATTGTATGAGGTTTTCCTCTCCATCAAAGACGGTACGATGCATTTTAGTTTTTGGTACAATTTGTGCACCCACGACCGGTTGGCAGATAGTTCAATTGAGTGCCGAATTTGCGATGATCTATTTTCTCCGGATCAATGGCTTGGCAAGCTGTCAAATCCGATACATCCTGCAGTGAAACACATCCGTCAGCCGTTGGAAGCCGACCGGAGTGAATGAAGGAAGAGAGAAAAAAACTGTTAGATCAAATATTTTCACTCCATTTAATCCTTCGCCGTCTTCCTCCCGAGAGGGGGAGGAGGGGAGGGTTGCAGTAAAGGGCATGCAGCAACTCGCCCCAGAGCCTGCAAGCGAAAATGTTTCACCTTTGTGTCGGAAAATTGACGTTTTTTCGCACTCCTGACTAAACTATGTGCACGAGACAGGCGGCACTGGCGCTATCGACTGGAAGGTATTCTGCAGGAGAGTTTCCTTTTTTTCTGCCCGCTCTCGTCATTTTTACCAGCGCTAAGGCACACGTACGGAAAGGCACAAACACATACCGGTGAAGAGCTGGAAGCGCATTTTATAGCAAGGCTTATCCACGGCACTTGCCCCCTTTGCGCGCACTTGTACTTCCGGAAGGGGATCCTTGTGCTTCCGTGCAGCTCAGATGCGGAGATTCCGTCAATCTCGACGCTCTCGGCGGCGGATTTCGAATCTGTGTAGCGATAGTAAAATCTTCAACTATGCAAGCACTTACCCTTCGGTATCGTTCCGTTCGTTCGTACGCTCGTTCATGTGCTATCTGGCACTGAAGTGGGTACATGTACCGACACCTTGTTCAAGTTGAAGGTATTCGCACTAACCTTCCTGCCGGTGGAGATGCCATTCTGTCAATCAGTCGAGTTGACTCGCTTTACCGTTCGATTGCCGCCTGCATCGCTGGGCACGACGTATGAGTGGGCATCGCGCAGCTAAAGGCCCTGGCATCGATAGCCGTTTTTTTCCCTGAGCAGATCTCTTGGTATTGATGGCTGGGAAAAATTGTATTTTGCTGACGCAAAAGTTTGTGCTTGCTGCATACTTGCTAAATAGCGGTGCTATTTGAAATTTTCTGTACATTGGACTTTGGACTGAACAGTGAACTTCGACTTTATACATCGAATTCGTTGACTTGAAAGCCGTAAGCCAAAGTTTGTCGTTACGTGAACGCACGAAACATATAAATATATAATCACAATGAAAACATATTAAGAATTGCAGCCAACGGCTACAATGTGAGGTTTAGGAAATTGAATTTTTTTGCGTTCAGTAAGGCATCCGTTCTGTTATCGTCAGGAGGATAAACGATGTCTTAAGCAGGTATTAGACGACGCAAATATTTGCTATTTTTTGTACGATTTTTATTTTTTTTTAGTTTTTAAATAGTTTATTTGACACGGCACGATACAATTTATGTTTAACTGAGCCAAGTACATTTTTTTTTTAAATTCTAAATTAGCAGGGAAAAGAGGGAGGCCTTTTCTTTATTCCCGCGGCCGACTACGAGCTAGTGGGGATTTAAGGTGAGAGGAGGGGTGTTACAATTTTGTTTTTAACTATACAGAATTTATTCATTTGTACGTGGCTAACCAGTGATGTTCAACAGTTGGCAATCATCATGCAACCCAAGGCAATACGCAAACAACGATATTGTATTCGTTCCAATTTGATCAAATGTGTGTTTGCTGCGGAGCGGAAGCAGAAACAGCCGTACTCAAGAACTGACAATATCGTTGTTTGGTAAAGCCTTAGAAAGTCTCCTGGGTGGGCTCCCAACCAGGTTCCGGTAATCGTACGAAGAAAATTAATCCTCTGTTGGCATTTTTGTGTCAGATACCTAATATGACAAGCCCAGGTGCATTTAGAGTCGAACCAGACCCCGAGATATTTAGCGACTAAAACCTGAGAGATCGTTTTACCCGTTAGTAGGAGCTGCAGCTGAGCTGGATTATGCTTCCTAGAAAAAACGACCAGCTCAGTTTTCTCCGGAGAGAATTCGATACCCAGCTTATGAGCCCATTCAGACAAATTGTCTAAGGTATCTTGCAATGGTCCTTGCAGATCGCTAGCCTCGCTTCCAGTAATGGATACAACGCTATCGTCTGCAAGTTGCCGTAGCGTGCATGAGTTTGCAAGACATTCATCGATGTAATTGATGTAATTATTAAGAGAGGGCTTAAACATGAGCCCTGGGGAAGACCCATGTAACTAATTCGGGAAGTTGTCGAATCACCATGTTAGAAATACATATGCATTTCTGACAACAAATTTAGCAAAAAGTTATTCAAATTTGGTGAAAGTCCCTGCGAATGAAGTTTCGCGCTTAAAACTTCTACAGAGACAGAGTCAAAAGCCCCCTTAATATCCATGAACGCAGAAGCCATTTGCTCTTTTCGAGCAAAGGCTAGTTGAATTTCAGTAGAAAGCAACGCTAGGCAATCGTTCGTCCCTTTGCCCCGGCGAAAGCCAAATTGAGTATCTGAAAGTAACCCGTTTGTTTCGACCCATTTGTCTAACCGTAAGAGGATCATTTTCTCCATTAATTTCCGGAGGCAAGAGAGCATCGCAATCGGCCTATATGAATTGTGATCAGAGGCAGGTTTCCCGGGTTTCCGAATAGCAATGACTTTTACCTCCCAGTCATGCGGAACAATATTGAGCTCAAGAAACTTGTTGAACAAATTCAACAAGCGTCTTTTTGCAGAGTCGGGTAGATTCTTCAACAGGTTGAATTTTATTCTATCTAACCCTGGAGCCTTATTGTTGCACGACAGGAGAGCCATTGAAAATTCCAACATCGAAACTGGAGGCTCTTCCGTAGTTAGTAAAAACGCGTCGCGAAAGGTTTTCTGTTCCGGTACAGAGTCCGGACAGACCTTTTTGGCAAAATCGAGTATCCAGCGATCTGAATACTCCTCGCTTTCATTTGAAACGTCACGGTTCCGCATGCGCCTGGCGGTATCCCAAAGAGTGCTCATCGCTGTTTCCCTCGCCAACGCGTTTACGAACCGCCGCCAGTACCCGCGTTTTTTCGCCTTTACTAAGCTCTTCATCTGCCTGCCCAGTGCCTCGTACTTTCGAAGCAGGTTGACAGTGCCGTACTCCCGGTAGTCCTTATACGCCGCGGACCTTCGCACGTACAGCTTAGAGTACTCTTTGTCCCACCATTTGTTGGGAGGGCGCTGTCTAATCGTTACCCCGGGTATCGGTTTCGTCTGAGCTTGAGTCGCGGCGTCGTTTATCAAGCCAGCTAAGAACGCGTATTCTCCCTCCGGAGGAAGTTCCTCGTGAGTCTCGATAGATTGCGCTATAATAGACTCATAACACTTCCAATCAATATTACGTCTAAGGTCGTAGGAAATATTGATTGGGTTCGGGGGAGTTGAACCATTAGCAATTGATATAACGATTGGAAGATGATCACTACCGTGGGGATCGTTGATTACTTTCCACTGGCAATCTAACGCTAGTGATGTCGAGCAGAGGGATAGGTCAAGCACGCTTTCACGTGCTGGAGGATTAGGTACGCGTGTCGCTTCCCCAGTATCCAAAACTGTCATATTGAAGTCGTCGATCAAGTTACAGATTTTAGAAGATCGGTTGTCATCGTACAGCGACCTCCATAGCGAACAATGATAGTTAAAATCTCCCAAAATCAAAAAAGGTGCGGGAAGCAATTCTGCTATATCAAGGAGTTGCTTCTGTTCAAACCGCGCGGATGGAGGAATATATAACGAAACAAGGCAAAGGTCTTTTCCTTTCATATTCGTTTGAATGGCAACAACTTCAATATTCGAGATCGAGGGGAGGTCGATTCTGAAAAAAGAATAACACTTTTTGATCCCTAAAAGTACCCCTCCACCGTGTGAGTCTCGATCTCGACGAATGATGTTGAAATCGTGGAAATTAAGTTGGTCATTTGAATTGAGAAAAGTTTCACAGAGCGCGAACGCATCACAATTGTATGTGTTTATCAAATGTGAAAATAGATTGAATTTGGGGATGATACTTCTGCAGTTCCACTGTAACACAGTGACAAAATTCCTAACCTCTTTCGACGTATTAGTCATCGAAAGATACGATAGCTGAAATGAGGAGCCAAGTTGCTGTGAGTTGCTTCAAATAGGTTTTCACTGTAGGGAGAAGGGCAAGAAGAATGTTTTGAAGGGGATCTGGTATGTTGAATGTTTTTAATATCCAGTCCACAATATCAGCGAATTTTATGAATCCTGTTTCTTTTATGTCTTCTGATCAAGAAATGGGTGCACGAGGGGTTTTTGGTGCCCCAGGAAGCGGTGGGTACTCCTGGTTTGATTTGAAATTAAAACCGGGGGGTACTTGTTTCGGTTTTTCTTCACCGCTTCCATTTTGTGTTGTCTTATTGGTCATTCCGCTAGGGGTTATCTTACGACCTTTGCGAGAAAGATTAGGAGAGTTGGGCATTCTCCTCTTCCTAGATCCCTCTGGCAAGGCATAAGAACACCCTTCGACGGGATCGTCAGATGTACCCTCATCGGTTGGCAAAAAGGAAAAGATGTTTCCTGTCGAGGGTGGCTCATCCCTCTTAAGCATTTCTGCGAAAGAGCGCTTTAATCGTTCCTTAAGGGAACGCTTAATTTTTTCCTCGCGCTGTTTGTACGCGGGACACGCCGAAAGGTCATGCCGAGTTCCCTCGCAGTAAAGACACTTTTCAGTATCCTCACTGCAAGCGGTCTCAGCATGATTGCCTCCGCACTGGCTGCAGCGTGCCTTGTTGCAGCAGTAGGTGGCTGTATGACCTAACTGCTTGCAGTTTTGGCAATGCATGACCCGCGATACAAACAGGCGTACAGGCAGACGAACCCTGTCCAAAGAGATGTAGTTCGGCAGTGCGGATCCGGCGAATGTTACACGGAAGGAATCCGAAGGGAGGAATTTCTTCTTCCCTTCTTCGATGGATACTGAATGTAATTGCTTGACATCCAGTATCTTTACATCTTGAATCAAGGGGTTCTTGAAGCAGCCAATCCCGTGACGCAAAATGTCATCGACCGTGAGGCTTCCTTCGGTAACCACACCGTCGATCTCCACGTCCTTGGCAGGGATGTACACGCGGTAGTCGAGAAGTCGAGAAAATTTCCAGCTTAAAAAGATCCTCGACATCGCTAACCACACAGCCACGGGGACCACAAGAAAGATACACAGGAGCTGAGTTCGACCACAGATACCATTTTGAATTCTAATATGGCGACTTCCGGCTACGGTAAACCAGCGGCAAACGACCAAATACCACCCAATATGGGTATATTCGGAATCGTAACGATGCACTGGAGCCACAAATCGACTTCAGACATCTTTATGAATTGTAGGATGGCAACTTGTGGTTTCTGGAAAACAGTCAAAAATGGTCGATTTCCGTCTAACATGAGTATCTCCGGATCTAGAATGATTCACAGCAGCTGAAATCGAAAATGATCAAATTACACCCAATATGGGTGTTTTTTCAACCAGAATGATGCTCAGAGGCCAGAAATTATATTAAATACCATTTTGAAATCCAAGATGGCGACTTCCGGTTTGTGAAAAACAGCCTAAAATAATCAAATACCATCCAATATGAGTATCTCTGGAACCAGAATGATGCAATGAGCTAACAATTGACCTCAGGCACCATTTGAATCGCTAAATGGCAACTTATATTCCTTACAGTCGAAAATGATCAAAGAATACTCAACATGGATATTTCCGTAATCGAGATGATGCATAGAAACCAAACATTGACCCTTGACACCATTTTGAATTTAAAGACGACCACTGTTAGTTTCTGGAAAACAACCAAAATAACTAAATACCTCCCAATATGGGTATTTCCGGTGTTAGATTGATGCCAGAAAATTTGCTGAAAATGACCGAATACCACCCAATATGAATATATTCAGAATTAGGGCGATGTACAGAAGCCAAAAGTCGAGGATGTTGTCATTTCGATAAAACCAATAAAACCGATAAACCAAACGATTTGTCTTTTGACTTTGAACATATCCTATGGCCGATTCGTGCATTTGCAGACTTTGAACACATCGCAAGGAATCAATGACTTAGGAACGTTCAAATGGTACAAAACCACATTTAAATTATGTTGAGGCCACATAAATATATCAATCAAAGCAGGTATAGTTTAAATAGTCTTTGAATTTCTTTTCTTTCCATAACTTTTGAGCCACATATCAAATTGTTATGAAGTTTGTTATTTGTAAGTTTGAGAGATGACTCGTTAGTATGACACTAGTTATGTTCAAATAAGTCATGTGAAATAATAGACTTTCATTGTTTTATTAACAATTTAATACATAACGGTGACTTAAGTTCAATTATAATCAAATGAAATGGGAACGTATAGGGCAGCCAAACTTTGAAACCACGTGTTCAATCATAATTCATCAGTTAACCCTTAACTAGCCCGCTTATCTGATAATAATATTGATCAAATCGGTTGTGTAGTTTTCGAGAAAATGAAGTTTCGTGATTTTCACATTTTGATACTTTACAGACGAAGTTACAGTCCGATTACAGTAAAATTTAGTGGGGTGTTACGAGACAGCTAGACTTATTAATTGACACTAATTTTGTGGAAATCGGGTCAGCCATCTCTGAGAAAAGTGAGTGAGTTCAAGTAGTCTTTGGAATATGTTCCTTTTCATAGCTGGATTTCACATTTTTAAACATAACAGGCAAAGTAATAGTCCGATTGCAAAACAAATCAATGGGGTCTTATAGGGCAGCTAGACCTCTCATTTGACACTGATTTTATGAAAATCGGTTCAGCCATCTCTGAGAAACAGGAAGTGAGAATAAGTAGTCTTCAAAACACGTTTCTTGTCATAACTTTTGAACCACAAGTTCAATCTTTATGAAATTCAAAAGTTAAAAATTTTTTGGGTAGCCCGTTCATTTGAAATCAATTTTGTTCAAATCGGTTGTGTAGTTTTTGAGATAATGATGTTTCATGATTTTTACATTTTGATACATAACCTCTAAACTAAAAATCCGATTACAATGAAATTTGATAGGGTCTTATGGGACAACGAGACCTTTGATTTGCAATTTATTTCATGAAAATCGGTCTAGCCATCTCTGAGAAAAGTGAGTGAGAATAAAAATCTGCACATACACACACACACACACACACACACATACACACACATACAGAAAATGCTCAGCTCGTCGAGCTGAGTCGAGTGATATATGCCGAAACAATGCAAAACAATTCAGGTTGTTACAATGGCAATGGAGTACTTACTACACATTTGGGGACAATGCTTTATTGCAAGAGATTAAAATATAACAGCGTGGTTCGGAAACGGCTCCAAATTGTATCATCATTAAATAATTGCGTCTATGGTAAAGTAGGTAAAATCGATGGACAACAATCAAACTTAACGCTTAAACAGTGCTTTTCATGCGACGCAACCGAGCACTCTAATCGATACGCCGTAAAACTGGGCCACTGAACCAATTAATTTAATCCTCCTCCCTTGAGTGCACAGCTTTTCCGTACTGTCAGCCCGTGGCCTGAACCAAGGGGAAAAGCGAGTTGGAGGGGTAGCATTTTAATTGTAAACCTTCTTCGCCCGGGCGAAATGATGCAACATTCCGCTCCGGTCGAGATCGATTTATTTGATTAGATGATGGCTTAATGGGATTATTATGGCACACCGTTAGGCGCCTAATGACTATTGATTTTTCCCGTCGGAAAACTGATCGCCTTGCTTGCCTAGACTAAGTCGGCCAATCTGTCGTATACTCTTGGCTGTTCCATTCCAACCCAACACGGAATTAGGTCAGCTCTTGATTTAGAAACCACTTTCACTGTCGTACTGTGTTCTTCTTTTGTATAAATTACATTACTATTCCAAGGCAAACTTCACCGATGCATTATGAGACGTGATGGGCGATCACCGAACTTTTCCACCAATTAATCACTTTCGCTGTACCAGAAACTCTAAGCTCATGAGAAAAATAATACATTGTATTTTTAGGCCTGCGTCTTGTGAAAATTTTCCCCTCCCTTTAAGAGTCTATTCCACACAAAAGTGGGGAGAAAAGTTTTTTTTTTCTTCCCGGCCATGCTTTTCGTGTTCGCAACATGTTTTCGATTCCCAAAGCAGAAAATTATCTCGTCGTTACACACCAACAGGCCCAACCGAGCGGCAAAATTGTGCGAGTGGAGGAGGAAAACTTTTTCGATCAAATGCCTTGCTGTTCGTCGATCGAATAGCCGCCTTGCAATGGTGTGGTCTTGCTGTGCGGCATGTTTTGTATGAAAATCAACGTCCACTTTTTGCCGGCCTGCATGCCAGTAGCGGTAGGTTGGTACGTAAATACGTTTCATTCCGGAACTTGTGCGCAAACATTCTCGCATTGTGAAGTCCTCTGGGAAACCGGTTTACAATAGGGGTGGATTTTTTCGGTTGGGCACGAGTTTTATAACTTTTTCGGATTGTACTTTGAATGAATTTTTAAATATTTTTTTTTTCAATTCTTAGTGTTTATAACTTCTTAAGCACCCAAGAGAAACTTGTTTTTAAAGAGTTTCTTTGGTACCTCTAGTTGTTTTAGCTTCTTTAGTTTTGTTTGCTTCAACCCATTAAAATAGAGCGATATGAGCGTTCTATGTGCGTTTATTGGTTACGATGCTAAATTTATTTTTTTTAGATCATGATGTTTGCGTTAAATAAAAAGTGAGACTAAAAGTGCGTACAATTTCGATCCAACTGATGCTTAATTAGAAAAAATAAAATTTCTGGTGTTACCATCATTAATTATATAGTAAATTTTTACGCACGAAGAGCACGCTTTACACACTCAACCCATCTTTCAATTTGCGTAGAACAATGTAATAACTTTCTGAATCACCATTATCAATCCAATTCAAAATAGTTTTAGTCGACGAACATCCCTTAATTTCAATTCATCTCATTCACTTTCCATCTTCATCTACATTGAAATTATAGTTTACCAAATCAGTAAACTTTCAAATAATAACTTATCGAAAAGCACTCCAAAGCGTTGTTCCTAGCTAGCAGCAAGAATCATTCCACTTTACAACACCGTTGAGTTCTAGTCCGGTCAATCATGATCACTGTCTCCCTCTTTCTCTCTCTCTCTCTCTATCTTACCCTCAAAGTACCGCAATGAAAGCACATTTCGGAACGAAATTGGCAGCTCGGCGAAGATGAAGAAGAGCAGTAGAAGGGAGGCGTTGCGATTGAATGTAGTCACAGTAAAATCGACCGACACGCTATCCGTCCAGCAGAGTCCAACGAAGAGAGTGGTGCAATGCAATGAAACGCATGTATGCATTCATGAGCAAATATAAACGTCCATCTATCTTCGAGCAAATATTGGCTTCTTCACGTCAGCATCATTATTCGAGAATGAACAGTGTTGTAAAGTGCAGTGCAGTGCAGTGCAACCAGCCGGTGATGAAGAGACGGGGGTCGCCATGTCGTACTGCTGCCTGGAACGGTGGAAGAATCCGGGCGGAACCGAACCAAGCACCAGAGCGAGCGTTCGTATGCACTGTGTTGTATAAGCTTTGGTTTCCCATGCTACCACTTCGAAGGATACCACAAATCTTCAGGGTTGAAGGGCGGAAAATGCGCTTCAAACGCGAAGGTAGGGATTTTCTCGCTTTTTGCTAGTTTTACCCCATATTGCCACATATTCACTTTGCCTCGCAAAACTGTCTCTTGCACCGCAGCCTGGATCGAGGAGGGGAGGGGGCGTGAATGCGGCTATGGATGTGTCATTTGATGGTGAAATTCAGCAAATATAAGGAAATGGAGACATATTTGTGCAATGGCATGCATTCTAAATGCTTGGCAAATACGCTGTGTGTAAGTGGGAAACGAATTCTGGTAAGTATTCGGTTTTCCTTTATCTCTTTCTTAGTCGGAAATTGCACTGCATGCAGCTGGGACGATGTCTCTCTCTCTCTCTCTGTATTACTATCTCACTCTTTAGTCGGAGTTTTGACTGTGGCACTTGGCATAGATTTGTTTCTTCGACAGTAAAGCGGGTCCCCCTCCCTTTTTTTCAAGCTGTTTGCAGATAGTCGTTGCGATATGTTTGATGTTTTACTTTCGCATAGAAACATACCTAGATTTCTTCTCGACAGCATCCACACGGAGCGGATCCAGAGCGCAGCGCACAGATAGGATACTTGGCTCTGGATTGGATTCTAAATTCAATTTATGTATATTCAGGAACGGGTTTTCTTTGAACGTTGACAGTTGCCTAACGAGTTACATTATTCGGTCCGGTATTTGAGTGCTGAAACGAAATTGATAAGTTATTGTACTCAGTTTTTGATTTGTTATCCATAATGCACACTTTTGACTTGAGAGTAACATTTATACAGTCTCGGTTTCCAGCGAAAGATCCCTAAACCTCGTGGATTATGAAAATTCGCTATACAATCAGTCAATTAGAAAACCTAGAAGCGGAAGGGAGCAAAAACCGTGATAAAGTGGGAAAAAACTAAAGCAACCAAATTTGAATCCCATCAGCGTTAGACGAGATAAGCGTAAGCTCAATGATATCCGCCTCCTCTACGATACTAAATAGAAATGCTCAAGGAATGCTATCCGTACAAATGTTACATCAACTATTAGCAAACACATCTGGGACACCGTTTAAGTTCAAGATCCCAAGAATGTGGATCAAACTTTGTGCGACCATCGACTGCGTATTGTTCTAAAAGTTCTGTGTAGTTATTCTTAACTGAAAACAAGAGAGAATCGACATGACTCTCAGAATTCCAGGATAGACAGGATTCCGTACCGAAAGATCATTTTCTCACGCACCGCATAATCCTGGAGCATAGACTACGAGTTGGTAAATGGCTGGACAGTGCGTACCAGCAGTACACCCGTATTAGTTGGCATAAAATAGACCCTTGTGTGGTCCAAAGCAGAATGCCCAGCAACTTCTATCCCTACCTCCACGTGGTAACGACTGGGATACGAGCCACCAATGGAAGATCGGTGAACCGGTGGGAACTTGGTCGTATGCTGACAGGGAAGAGGGAGCTGTTCTCCTCGGAGTGCAGCCTGCCTGAGCGTCTGTTCTCCATGTTAGGGGCGGCTCAAACAGCGTCCGATCCGGAGCGGCCGGCTACACTCAAAACGGCAGCGAGACTAGGCATCCGCAGCCCTAGTAAGGCAGCATGCCGAAATTAAGATACTGAGAACAATCAGGAAAAGAATACGGACCGGAACAATCGGCAACGACCTAGGCGATGAAATAAGGACGACGATTGAAAGCTCGGTACATGGAGCTGTAGATCGCTGAACACCCCGGGTGGCGACCGGATTTTGCTGGCTCAGCTAGAACCATGCCACTTCGACATCGTTGCACTCCAAGAGCTTTGCCGGAAAGGAGAGAAGATACGGAGGATTTGTGGCCGCAGGGCACAGTACTACCAGAGCGGCGACACAACCAATGAGCTGGGTAGGATAGAGTGCACCAGTGAACAGTAGAGTGATCGCGGATAGCAAGGTTTCAGGAACCCAGTAGCTATCTTAAAAACAAATCTCAGTTGACGGTTAGCCTTCGAGGTGATTTCATTGAAGTGTGCACGAAATGCGAGCGCGCAATCAAGATTTACACCAAGATCACGGATATCAGCTACTCGTTGTAATGAATGATTAACTACTGTGTAATCAAACATGATTTGATTGAGCTTGCGGTGAAATGTAATTACGTAGCACTTCTGAAGACTTAGTGACAATAGATTATTAGTGCACCATGCCTCGAGCTCGTTGATCAAACGTTGTAGTTCCAGACAGTCGGATAAGGTTTTCATTACCGTCAATATTTTCACATCATCTGTGTAAAGTAAGCGACACAAGATGGCAGTAAAGTGGAGACTTCATGGAAAGTGTGAAAAGCACGGGGTCCTAAATTGCTTTCTTTGGGGGACGCCGCACAGTGTGTCCAAATCGGGAAACGGACGGCAAAACTATTTGTTCAAGTCCTATCTTATCCATATATTCTAGAAAGTTGCTTCGTTTACTGTTGTCCTTCATATGCTTTATTGGAATCAGTTACAAATTTCGCCGTATAGATGGCGCCATACCTAACTTTTAAACGTGACTTGCTAGACGAATAGTTTCTTCTGCAAAGTTGTGTAGAGTTTTATTACAAAACTGTTTACTGGATACCTTAAACCTCTAGAAATTGAGATTTCAGAGCTACAAGACGTTTTCTAAAAAGGCTTTTTAAAAGTAGTTTTTTATCCATATGTTCAACTCTAAGGCCTAAAACATGACTGTACAAAAATGAGAGTGAAGTGGTAAATCAAGATGAACGATTTCTAGTGATATATAGGTTATTATATACAGTATTCATGAATAAAAACTGGAAAAAAGTGTTTTTAAAGGTTTTTTTTTATTTGAGTTGAAACTCGAAAAGGCGCAAACGAATCCAAGCTTCTATGAAGCCATTCGATAGAGTACCTTTCTGACTAACAGAAAAACACACAACTACAGTGGGTTATTTGTAGTTTTGAATATATGGCCACTTGAAGTTACCGATTTTTACATACATTTGTGCGCTCTTTATAGCATAAAGACCGACGCGTACACTACGTTTCCGTTTCCATGCCCAACGAACAGACACCACAATGGGGATAAATCTAGAAACGGAAGGAAATAGGAAATTTCGAAGTCCAATGTCATCAGTATCTTCAAGAAGGTTGTATCTTTTACTATTGACCTATATATGCTTCAATGCAACCCGCTTCAATTTTCACCATATCGAGGGCGCCACACCTAACTTTTGAACGTGACTTGCTAGACGAATAGTTTTTTCTGAAAAGTTGTGCAGAATTTCATTACAAACTTGTTTGCTGAATACCTTGAACCTCTAAATATTAAGGTTTGTTTTTAAATGATTTTTTTTGTAAAAGGTGTTGTATCTCTAAAATCTCAATTCCTCGAGGTTCAACTCAATTTTATACAGTCATGTTTTAGGCCTTAGAGTTGAACATATGGATGAAAATCTACTTTTAAAAAGCCTTTTTAGAAAACGTCTTGTAGCTCTGAAATATTAACTTCTAGAGGTTTAAGGTATCTAGTAAACAGTTTTGTAATAAAATTTTACACAACTTTGCAGAAGAAACTGTTCGTCTAGCAAGTCACGTTCAAAAGTTAGGTATGGCGCCCTCTATACGGCGAAATTTGTAACTGATTCCAATAAAGCATATGATGGACAACAGTTAACGAAGCAACTTTATAGAATATATGGATAAGATAGGACTTGAACAAATAGTTTTGCCGTCCGTTTCTCGATTTGGACACACTGTGCGCCGGAGAGATTGGTGAAATATTACGACTTCTCCGAATCAATTTTCACGTAGAGATGTTGATCAGTCAGGTATGATTTCATCCATTTTATAAGATCACCAGAAATCCCAAGTTTCTCGATCCTACTCATTAGTTTTCCGTAGTCAACTCGATCGAAAACATTTTTTTGGTCTGTGTAGACAGTGTCTAGTGTTGTTGGTACAGATTTTTCGGAAAAGAAGTCACGCTGATCCACGGAAATGTATTGGGAGCTACAAGCAAATAGCGCTTCATAGACGAAGATTTCGAACATCTTCGAACAAGCACAACGTGACGTGACTTCGCGATGGTTTTCAATGTTTCGTTTGTCTTCTTTTTTGTATACTGGAAACATTATCGATTTCTTTCACGTCGTTGGAAATACTTTCTGCCGAGGGGAAAATAAAGTAAAGCCTTGGTGCTACATTCCGATTCGGAACTCGACCTTTTGTTTTATTCACACAGACTTCGTAGCCAATTATTCTAGTGTTCAGGACAATTGCTGGGCTAGCGCTACGATCCTACTGACTAACAGTCTCTCCTGAGTCGGTACTCGAACCTACGACGACTGGCTTGTTAGGCCAGCATCGTACCTCAAGACCAGCTGGAAGGCTGTACTTTTGTTTATTCCCTCTAGAGTTATTCATCACCCTTGTTTCGCCTATAGCGATTTTTTTTTCCATAGCCCACCTGGGGCTATCTGGTATCTCTTTCTTGCAACTTAAACCCCAATATCGTTTCTCTATTACTGCGTAGGTTTACACTGACCCTGTGGAAAAGCGCAAAAATTGAAGGCTACTATAACAAGTACTGATGCTATATGAGGTATAACTTCATGATAGCAAGCCAACTTGTTAGACTGGAGCTGCAGAATACATCTCGAGTACCAGTACGGTAATAAAACGTTTAGAACGGGTTATTTTCAAGATGTAATTGCTAACTAATTAAAACATCGTTGCCGGAAGCATAAAACATCAAAATAATAATATTGTAAAACGGCGCTAAGTTAATATTAGGAACAATAAAAAAATAAAAAAAATTAAATACAACAAAACTAGAAAACATTGTTAGATATACGGTAACAAAAAAGGAAGTGATATTGGTTGCACTTCGAGCGTTTTGTTCATCTTTTCATGACACATTTTTACCCACCTCGAACAGTTTTATTGAAGTCGTTCAAATATTTTAATAATAATATGATCAAATAATTTTGCGTTGGCTGCTGCATACTAAGATACATCATAAGAAAAGCACTTTGTAGGTACGTAGTATTATTATTAAGCGTGTAATATTGAACAGGCGCGGATGTCCCGGCTGGGCATTTTATACACAGTTCTTCTAATATTGCAAACATCTGGGAAACAACTTGAAAACAAGTGTCATTCATGTAATAGCTATTGTTCGTTTAACCCACGCTATTGAAAAACATCTTCAAAACCAGGAAAAAACGAGCTTGTTTTCGAAATGTGGTTGAATTACAAGTGAAAAACAACTTCTCGCAAATGATGTATTTTAAGTTGTTTTCTGTGCAGTTTTGATAACATCTTAAACACAAGTTACGGACAAGCAGCGGCAGTTTATATTCAATAATCTATGAGACACAATTATGCTATTAAAGACATCTCGAGAACAAGAATATAACAACACAAGTTGCAATTGCGCTTATAGAAGAGTATGACTACTGTCATTGTAAATTCTCGCCAAACTTGTGATAACGGCCCATGTGCCATATGTAAACAAGCCAAATTTTCTCTTTTTTTGATCAATACAAGCGAAATCTGCTCTTACCAATAAGATTTATTGATAAAAGAGTTTACTCTTAATCAAACAATCTTATTTGTACGAGTAGATTAAGCTTGTATTCATTGAAAAACGTGAAATTGTGGCTTGTTTACATATGGCACTTGGGCCCTTTTCACATGTTCAGCGAGAATTCTTTTCCAACATGTTTTGTGTGTTACTTGGGTTGCAGCGTACAAGTAGAACGTTTGACCAAGTGGAACAAGATCTTGGATGTGTAGGACGCTCAAGAAACTGGAGATTAACTACCATGTACTAAGTGCGTTGGCGTAACATTGTAACGCAGGTGAAATCCTGAGGGATGTTTCACTTGGAAAGTAAGTAAACATGGAATATAATTGTGCAATTTAGTAACAGGGGTAACAGTCCCGTCGGGATGTGGTATATTTTTCCAAATCTGTATCATATTTCCAGTTCGTTTAGTTTCCGTTCTCTCTACTTCATATACTGTCTGCTTAATGAACTTAGTAACAGGGATTCGGTAATTGTTTTTTGACGTAGAACTACGTTTTTCTATAGTCTACCACATAGGGATGTGAATAGGAAAACTATTAAAAAGGGGACGAAAAATGTCCCTTTTCAAATGCTTATAAATCGGTTTGTTTTTAAACGATTTCCTTGATTCTTGCAGCAATTGATTGGAAAATTATACACGCATCCACCTAAATGTAGAAAAGTGATTATGCGAACTATTGTACTATTGAAAATTGTAAAGCCTTGTTGAAACAAAAATTATGTCCTCTGATTGGTCGCTTGCTGCCTTTCTCTAAAAAGGTCGACAGAATAGTTATCCGTAGCGAATTGCGGAAGTAGCAGCAGTGGGTTGCGCCAGTAAACAAATCACATCACGTATCTAAGCAGCAGCGAGGTAGCACCAAACGTGTCGATATGCCAGTTCAGGGCTTCGGCCTTCTTCCCGCAAGAAAACACAATCTGTCGCGGCTGTCTTATTTACTGAATGCGAAAACAGCTTTTACAGATTTTGAACAGCAATTCCTTTCTCAAGGCAAATAAACAAGTAATTGAAGGTTAATAATTTTTTTGACAATAACACAAGCATAAGCATTCTGTGCTGGATCCTAACAATCATATTCTGTCGCTATCAAAAAATTTACTTTATTTATTTAACTAATCCCCCCCACTATTGGGCCAGCACAAAGGCTGCGATCAGCATAACCGATTTTAAACAACAAACTGTTCTGTTCTGTTAGAACGCCTCAACAAAGGTGATTAGTTCGACTTTACAGGAATAAAGTGAAGTTGCGTGTGTGAGAGCACAATCGGTGTTCATTCGCTGTATACAAGAATCAAATACGAATTGTGGAATGATTCGTCTAAAGAACATTAGAAAATGGTAAAACTGAACAGAAAGGCGTGGCCTATTTCGTAGCAACCTTCTGCTATAAAAGAGTGTTTGTACCAGCTACATTCATTAGTCGGAAGGTGAGCTGGCTGGACCGTCCACAACGTTGACAGCAGTAGCAGCAGATATCAGCACTCAGCGGTAACAGTGGATTGCAGCGGGTTGCGCCTGTGGCTACATTTAAATCAAACAAATCACTTCAGTGCGTCTTGAACTGTCCTACAGATCAGACGTTTTTTCGGTTGCTTGTGGACTGGTCTTTGACTGCCTATAGCTTCAAAGTTTGCGTTTTGTCAGTGTGTCTTTTAAAGACTACCTGAAAGTTATTTCCCATCAGTCTTTCTCAAGACTACCTACTTTTGAATTTAACTTTTTTCGTATCACCTGAAATGGCTGGACGGAAAAAGAAGCCTCGCATCGCTGCGAGGAGGAAAAGAGAGGCATTTCTTTCTGACACATCGAGTGTCTGTAGTGACAATCCTTTTGATATTTTGCCTGAGCAAGAAGCTGGTGAAATGGAAGTTATTAATAATGAAACTATACAAAATATAAAATCTTTAAAAAAGGAGAAAGTTCCACCTATTGTGGTAACTATTTCTTCTGAATTTAATATATTCAAAAAGGAACTTTCAACGTTTGTTTCTGACGTTAAAGTTACCTATCAGATTGGCCGTAGAGGTGAATGCCGCTTATTAGCCGACTCAGTAAAGGGTCGTGATCGTCTTGTTCAGTATTTAACTGACAAGATGTACAATTTTTTTACATACGACACCAAGAACGCCAAGCCGTTCAAGGTTGTCTTGAAAGGTCTCACCAACGATCAAACCGTTGATGAGATCAAACTTACTTTAACAGAATTACTTGGCATAGCCCCTACCCAAGTAATTCTAATGAAATAAAAATCACGAGGCGAAAACAGTCAGAGAACTGGAATTTCCCTTGTTAATTATTTAATTCATTTTAACCGCAATGAGGTTAACAACTTAAAATTTTTTGAAAATGCACATGCTTTGTATAATGTGCGTGTAAAGTGGGAAATTTATAGGAAGTATGGTGGAGGTGAAAAGCATATCACCCAATGCCGTACTTGCCAACGTTATGGCCATGGTTCCGAATTCTGTAACATGGACCAAAAATGTCTTAATTGTGGAGACTCTTCTCACAAAAAGGACACATGTCCTGTGAAAGAGAGTAAAAATTTTCGCTGTGCGAATTGTAACGGCAACCATATGTCAAATTTTTATCAATGCCCAGTCCGTTTAGCAATTGTTAAGGCAAGCCAAGGTAAACAAAATTCTCCAAGCGTACCAGTGACGCATAGTTTACCTACTCCTTTGCATACCCGCCTAACATATGCAAGGCTACAGGTAGTTCGAACATTCTACCGCCTAAGGTTGGTATTTCGAAAATGACCGCTAATATGGGTTAGCAAAACACGCTAGAAAATAATTGTACACCTATTACCCCAGCTAATATTGCTACCGAAAATATTTTTTCTAATGTCAAATGCCTGGGGCCTATTACGGCAGGTAAACTTTCTTTTTTGCAACAGGCAATGTTCGATCTTATGAACGCCATGTTGCAGGCAAAATCAATGTTTGAAGCCATTCAAATAGGCACAAATTTTACTATTAAAATTGTTTCTAATTTAAAATTTAGCAATGATTTTAAATAAAACAATTAAAATATTAAATTGGATTGCTCGCTCATTGAAGGCCAATGAGAATGAGCTTTTTAATTTTTTAACAGTAAATAATGTGCATATTGCAATTATTACTGAAACATTTTTGAAACCTAACATAAAATTAAAAAATGATCCCAATTACGTGGTTCATAGATATGATAGGATTCAGGGTTCCGGCGGTGGAGTTGCAATTGTTATTCATCGCCGAATCAAACATCGTGCTCTTCCCCATCTTGAGACGAAAGTTATTGAAATTTTGGGAATTGAAGTTCAAACTGAACTTGGGATTTTATTCATTGCCGCAGCATATTTACCATTTCAATGCACACGCGAGCTCAAAAATTATTTTAAAGGTGATTTACAAAAACTCACCAGAAATCGTTCGAAATTTTTCATAATCGGCGATTTTAACGCTAAACATCGTTCATGGAATAATTCTCATAGTAATTCCAATGGCAAAATTTTATTCTATGATTGTTCTTCAGGATACTATTCTATTTTGTCTCCGAATAGTCCTACATGTTTTTCTTCTGTAAGAAACCCTTCAACTATTGATTTGGTGCTAACAGATCAAAGTCAGGTATGTAGTGATTTGATCGCACATGCTGACTTTGATTCTGACCATCTTCCAATAACTTTTTCTTTATCACATGAATCAGTTTTCAACCCTATGAGCTCTGTTTTTAATTATAACAAAGCTAATTGGGAAAGATACAAAAATTATATTGAGAGAAATTTCAATAATGAGCTTGATTTGCAAAACGAAGTGAATATTGATTCCGCTTTGGAAGCATTAAAATGTGCAATTGTTGATGCCAGGAATTATTCTGTTCCAAAGGCTCAAGTGAAATTTGATTCACCAATAATTGACGAAAATCTTCAACTTCTAATTCGTTTGAAAAATGTCCGCAGACGTCAATATCAACGTTCTCGTGACCCTGTTTTTAAAACTATTTATAAAGATTTACAGAAAGAGATTAAACATAGATTTACTCTTCTGAGAAATCAAAATTTTGAGACTAAAGTTGAAAAATTGAAACCATATTCAAAACCATTTTGGAAGCTGTCGAAGATTCTTAAGAAACCTTCAAAGCCTATTCCAGTTTTAAAAGATGATGAACGTTTTCTTGTATCCAATGAACAAAAGGCTCAAAGACTTGCTCAGCAGTTTGAGAGTGTTCATAACTCAAATTTGAATTTTGTGAGTCCAATTGAAAATGAAGTCACACGTCAATTTGATTTAATTTCTTCCCAGAATTTTTTACCTGCAGAAATAATTGAAACTAACTTGAATGAGATTAAATCAATTATTAAAAATTTCAAATATATGAAAGCACCTGGTGACAATGGAATCTTTAATATACTAATCAAACATCTCCCTGACAGTACAATGGAGTTTTTAGTAAAAATTTTCAATTGCTGCTTCAAAATTGCATATTTTCCCAAATATGGAAAAATGCAAAAATTACTCCAATTTTAAAACCGGATGAGAACCCAGCTGAAGTTTCAAGTTATCGACCAATCAGTTTGCTTTCTTCAATAAGTAAACTGTTTGAGAGAATTATTCTTAACAGAATGATGTCACACATCAACGAAAATTCAATTTTTGCAAATGAACAGTTTGGATTTCGCCATGGGCATTCCACAACTCATCAATTGCTCAGAGTTACTAATATGATACGAGCTAACAAATCTGAAGGTTATTCCACTGGAGCTGCTCTTTTAGATATAGAAAAAGCATTCGACAGTGTTTGGCATAAAGGTTTGATTGCGAAATTGCAAACTTTTAATTTTCCAATTTTCCTAATCAAAATTTTAAAAAATTATCTTACTGATCGAACTCTGCAGGTTGTCTATCAGAATTCAAAATCTGATAGATTTCCTGTCAAAGCGGGTGTACCTCAAGGTTCAGTCTTGGGTCCAGTCCTGTACAACATATTCACTTCAGATCTTCCTGATTTGCCTCCAGGATGCACAAAGTCATTGTTCTGCGACGACACAAGCATTTCCGTAAAAGGAAAAAGCGTTCATGTCATATGCAGTCGATTGCAGAAAAGTTTAGATATTTTTTCTTTCTACTTGCAAAAGTGGAAAATCTCTCCCAATGCTTCTAAAACTCAAATGATAATTTTTCCTCATAAGACTAGGGCTTCTTTCCTCAAGCCAAACAATAATTACGTTGTCAAGATGAATGGGGTTATTTTAAGTTGGTCCGACAAGGTTAAGTACTTGGGACTAATTTATGATAAAAAACTTATTTTCAAAGAGCACATTGAGAGTATACAAGCCAAGTGCATCAAATATACGAGATGTTTATATCCTCTCATTAATAGGAATTCTAAACTTTGTTTAAAGAACAAACTTTTGATTTACAAACAAATTTTTAGACCAGCAATGCTTTATGCTGTACCGATCTGGTCAAGTTGCTGTTCAACAAGGAAGAAAACGCTCCAAAGGATTCAGAATAAAATTCTGAAAATGATTTTGAAGCGTCCTCCTTGGTATGGTACATTCGAATTACATAGACTTACTGGTGTTGAACCATTAGAAGCTATGTCAAATGAAATTATTAACAATTTTCGACAAAAATCGTTGCATTCCTCAATTGCTACGATAAGCTCTCTTTTTTAAAAAAAAAAAAAAACAAATCACTTGCCCTGTGGTTGGTCACCATGTCTCAGGAGCAGCGCGGTTCTTCTCACTTCTCAGCGTGTGTCGTCAGACTGCCGTTATTGCCCCACTTCTGAGCAGTAAAATGTCTTTCTCAAGGCAAATAAAGAAGTATTTGAAGGTTAATAATTTTTTGACAACTCAAGCGAGCAATCTGTGCTGGATACTAGCAATTTAAAACTGTAGCGGCCGTCCAATTTACTTAATGTGGAACAGCTTTGACAGCTCGTTTTTTCAGTGTCTATATTCCCCCACTGTTGAGGCAGCATTAGAAGACTTTATGACTCAATAATGAAACACTTAGAACAAAACGTTCGTTAATAGTGTGCGTAGTATCAAATTGATACATAGAGTAATTAGTTATGAGAACGTGGCTTATAGGTAGCCTCTATACACATAATGGCGTCTCCAGGTAGCCTAAAAAGGGAAAACGTTAGGACATGAAGTTTGAGAAGACTTTTCGTTTCAATTATTATGTGTCATTGACAACTGTATATTCCATTGGAGATCTCAAAACCTCTGGTAACGTACCCACAAACCTCCTTCTTCGCTTCAAAAGTCATCAGTTTATATAGAATTGGTGTACAAAATTTTGTTACATTCCATAAGTAATATCAATCATTGAAAATTTCCATCTAATAATTGAGAACAGTAAGCATCTCAAGTTTTTAGTCATTATTTCAAAGGATACCATAGCTAGACAACATACTTTATGCTGTGCGGAAAAAAAACATACCCTATGTAAACAATGCAAGTGTTTTGGTGTATACTGAAATAATTTTGTCGTGAATGTTAATTCCGCACACTGTGCCGTTAAATAGAGCTTGGCACAATCTCACCCCAAAAGGGCTCGAAAAGTGTACAGTTTGGAGAAACATTATTTTCTGAGCCGGTACAGGTTCAATGCATAATATTTCCTCAACACATTGGAGACGACATCCTAACGTACCAACTGAGCAGTAAGCTCATGTGATTTCTTGATCGGGTTGGTTTTCCTGGGACATTTTTGGTTAACGTTATTTGCGCATGTTTTTCACCCTGTACTTTGAAACATTCTTTAAGCGAAACAGTTCACTGATATTATCTATATTCCATTTTTAGTTGTAAATAAATATGTCATGTTTCATAAAGTATTGAATTTGAGGTATTAGGTTTTGGAAATCTCAAGTAATTTAACATACAAACATATCCCGTTTTGGCTCAATCTCACCCCCGTGGCTTAATCTCACCCCGGCAGACGGTACTTGAGAGCTTAGACTTTTTTCTCTTTCTAAGTTTGAGAATTCTAAAGATCTGGGATTTAATAGTTGATAATTAGTTCAACGGATTTATCGGCTTAATCAGTCTAAGTATAACAAGCAAAAACGATTTGTTTCTTCATATTCCGACAGTTTCAGTGACTTTATTTCACCTCTTTCAAAGTCACCGAAACTGTCGGAATATGAAGAAACAAATCGTTTTTGCTTGTTATACACGGACTGATTAAGCTGATAAACCCGTTAAACTAACCGTCCTAAGTCGTCATATAAACAAATTTGATAATTGGGATTTGAACTTGTGAATTATTTGACACATGAGACTTCATGATGAGAACTACTGGATTTTACGTGTAAAACTAGAGACTTGTAAACTATGGTTCGGAACTCTGTTGGAGTCCAGTATTAGTTTTATTTCGAAATGAAAAAAACTCAGCACATGAAAATGACTCTTGAAAACATGAGAGTTGAAATTTGCTCTATCTTGCAAAAGAAATTTCTGCCTTGCTGATCTAACAAACCAGTCGTCGCAGGTTCGAATCTTTGCTCGTAAAAGACTTTGAGATTTTGAACTGAAGACTCAGGACATGGAATTGAGAAAAGAAATGACCCGGAAAACGTCATACTGCAAAAATTATTATAATTAGTCAGCTGAACATTAATAACTGTACGATCATGAATGAACCAAGAAAATAAATTATATGTTAATTTTTTTTTATTATTATTATTATTTCTACATGGCATATTTTTTTAGAAGGACAAAATAGTTCTTAGCAACTTTGCCAAGGACACTATACCAATCAAACAAACCGTGTTGTAAAGTTATTCAATCAATACAGCAAATTTCTGCATTTACTAGGGAAACTAAAATCCACAGGAATGTCAAGAAGATATGATAGTTTCAAGACAACTTTTTATTCACTTTTGTCGTTAATTTAAAGTTTTCTCCTAAGATTCTCAGACGCTCCGGCCCGAATACAGGTGTATGGTTCGAATTCTTGAGACTCATGATTTTAATTTCAATACTTTAAAGATAAGGAGTTCATATTATGGATTTTCTTAATTGTTGCGAAACTGACAACAACATTTATTTTCCATTTGTCTAACATCGCAAGGTCAATAATTCAATTCCAGTTTATTTTTATTGGTTCCGAAAAGTGCTTCGTTTGATCTCCTCTATCTCAACCCGTTCTCTCCGCTATACAGCTATCACAATTCGCATAAATCTCCTACGTGTCATCACGTGCGAAAACTCTCAAGAAACAGGACAACATGACACCGATAATTTTTCATGTCATTCCAGCCCACAATTGAGCGGTGTGGGTCGTCCTGCTGCATTCGCACAGCTGTCATCCTCTTTGCTATGGACAAATTCATTCATACCCTTGTACCTAAGCCCCCTCTCACCGTCAGGATCGAATACTTTCTGCATGGGTAAAAGAAAATCAAATCTCTCGGACCAGATGCCCCACCACCCACCACCTAAACTATCCAACCCTGGCCTGAAAAGCGGGAAGCCAAAATGATACGTTTGAGTTTCTCTGTTTCCGCATCGGTGCTACTTCGATGACAGTAGTTCTTCATTTGAATTCGTTCAATTGAAGTGGTGTGCTATTTCGAATGACTTTTGATTTACTTAGTTTTTTCCAAAGAAACTTCCAACCCTTCTGTTGATTTTTTTCTTGCTCCAGTCAATAACCGTATGTAACTACCGAGAAAAGTGTTGGTCTATTCCAGGTAAACCAAGCAAACACGACCAGTGCTAGCTTTCTTCCTCGCAAATAGGCAACGCCATTGAGATGGAAAATCAAAATTAAACAGCTTCTGCCATCCTTTTATCCCGGCCGGTCACACACACTGAATGCCAGGCTAGTGGCAGCTGCTTGGCACGGAGCCACTCTGCATCCACCGTCGCCCGGTCCCGCATTGGGGAATGCTTTATAGGTATGTGTCTGTGTCCATCCGAATATGTGTATTTGCGCAATGAGTAATGTTTACAGATGTCATCAAACATTCATGCGGGGGAAGGACAAATGAAAGAATGAGCTTCTGCTGCTGCTGCTGCTTTTCTAGCAATGTTCAATATCTGTACATGTGTCTGTGGGTAATATTTGCTTCTAGTTTCCCACTACAAACATTGCACTATCCTCTTCCCACCTCTCCATGCTTCCCAATTTGCCACACTTTCCCCTAGAGCCCAAGCGAACAGTGATGAAGAAATTTATCTTCTTGGATGTCATGGCTATCTTTGACTGTTTGGACTGACACTGCTGCTACCACACTCTCGGATGAAT
The DNA here is from genome assembly GCF_029784165.1 of Wyeomyia smithii. Classification (NCBI taxonomy): domain Eukaryota; kingdom Metazoa; phylum Arthropoda; class Insecta; order Diptera; family Culicidae; genus Wyeomyia; species Wyeomyia smithii. The sequence goes on along the minus strand of NC_073696.1, from coordinate 24,195,167 downwards.
CCCCAAATGATGTGTTGCCTGATGGCACTGGCCACCCTTCCCAAGGGACGCTTATCGGTCTCAGTGGTATGCCGAGTGTGACACATCATCGTGCCCCATGCCATACTGGAGGTCAACTTACGCTGTACGCTGCGTTGGCATGGCAAGATGGATTGCAATTTATATTTATTTCAGATATTATTTATTGAGTAATGATGTGCTGGTGCTGCTCGGATTAATGTATCCTGTCTGCATGCATGACTATGAATACAGTAGCGTACGGTGACAGGGACGAGACGTTTCAAAGTGAAGAATTGAAGTGTCGGGAGATTGAACTTTTGATTGCTGACGATATTATTGCTGGGAACAGCAACGAGGGCATTATGTGGATGTCGAAGATCCGTCCATTGACGTTGTCCGTGCTATTCTTCGTTTGTTGATAAATTCCCTTAAAGACGAACGAGAAAATCAGGATATGATTGGAATTTCTATGTTTCATTGGGATAAACTTGTCATTTTGGGCTATGAGTAATTTGGTTTAGTAAAAATGATATTGATTATTAGGAATCTTCAGTAAAGTTGTAAATAGTACTTTTATGCTGTCAAAAAATATACACCGTAAAAAAAAATCTAAAAAAACAATAAATAATTGCTTCCATTGTTCAGCTCATCGTTTGGAAATCGATTCGAAACAATTCGATTGTCGAAGCAATAAAATGTTATACTCAATAAATCCATTCATACCATACCATCTCTCCCTCCAATTCTCCATCGTTTGACACACAGCTAATAGGTCCTGTAAATCTATCGTGATAAGATTATGTCCTTTCCAATCCACCATAGAGATAATTTTCGAGTCGAAAAATAATGAAAAGTGAACAGAAAAAATTGAATTCTACGCTGCTGCTGCTGCTGCTGCTGCTGCTGCCGTTCTCGATTTGCACCAGGACCGAGAAAGAGCGGACTTTATTGAGTTTATCTAATCCGTAATCGAATCAACCGACGATGACTCTTCTTCCGTCGAAGCGAGTGATTCAGTGCGCGGGCTGCTCGGCTCCTGTATCGTTGTACTGTACATACAACACAAACGGAAAGAACCAAATTCAATTGTTGATAGCGTGCAAATGATCTTCATGCGCCACACGCCATGCTGGAAAATCGCTGACTAAAGACTCGGAGCGCCGTCGTCGTCGTCTTCTTTTGCGGAACCGATTGCGAAATTGGATTAGTTTTGCTTGACAGACAGATAATAAACCGATCGATTAGAGGCGAAGACTAATACGTTATAAAGCTTCAATTTGACTTTATCGCTTTCTTCTCAAACTCGCACGTTTCTCAAAGGCGTCCTTCCCGCCAAACGGGAGTTTGACCTGACCTGACTGATGCGAAACACTTGTGCCGTAACACTTTTGGCGACAGTAAATTCCCTTCCGGTTGCTAATAATTTAACCCGGTAATCGCGATAAAATGGCCGGCTGTTGTCGTAGCATGAGCCCGATAGCCGGAATAAAACGGACGGCCACAAACACGTGAACAACGTGATCGGCTTCACTGCCGCGACGACGACGACGACGACGACAACAACAGTGTCCGGAAAGCGGAACGCCGCGGCCATCCTTCGCCAATGCCGTGGAACATTATCTACGTCGGTGCGGCTCGGACGTTTGCCACAATTTACTGCCGTTTCCCTGTGTCCGGTTGGCCAACAATAACTAATGAATAGCTTCCAATTAATTTTAGAATCTGCGGAATTCGCAACCATCGCAAACTGCATCGACTTCTAGCCGAGGAGGGAAGGGGTGGGAGGTTGAATGACGGGCTGGGGAATTTGTTTATGATGGTTTATCCGCTGCTGACCGCGCTTTCCACTCACCTATTCCAGGATCAGGACCAAGGGGGAGTGTGTGGAAACATTTTAGCGAAGTTTCGGTTTTGGGGTGAACAATACACTCGACCGCAGTTGTGTTCAAGCAAGCGGCCGAAATGCCGAACTGGTGAACCCGGCTGGGGTCATATTTCACAAAGCACTAGCGAGACAGGAATAGTGGGCAGCAGCAACAGCAGAATCGCTGAATAACTGATTGCTGGCTGCTTTCGTGGTTCGTCGGCTTAGAGGTTTGAGTTATGGAAATTGTTTTCACATTGCAAAGCTCGCGCGCGGATATGATAGAGGAGGTCATTTAAATAATGGGGATAGCTCATATCGGAAAGTTGATTTTAAAACAATTTCGGTTCACTGGTAACGTTGCGTTGTAACTGAGCGTAAAACTACTCACGGCAATATGTGGAACGGACTTATATTGATTTGCCGCCGCATAGCAATAAATAAAGCATTTTTGTGCATAAATTTCGTAACTTTATACTTCAACATTTAGGAATCGGATCATATATTGGGATATCCTGAAGCTCTAAATTAGGTTCTAGTACATGGAACATGATACTGCTAACTTTGTGTTTCAAACTTTTGACTTGAGATTAGTTATATGCTGTCAGAAACTTAGACGTGAAAAATTAACCTTACGACTTAGATCTTGCGGATAACAAATCTGAGATTTCTTACTCAGGATTTTGGAAACGTAAGGATTGATTAACGTGATGTTATGTTCGAAACCTGGGACTCCAGAAACAGGATTCGATTTGTGACATAAAAATTCATTCACACGAATAGCGGAGCTAAAACTTTGATGTTGAAACTTGGGATTATTGATCAAAGTCCTATGTTATATGTCCTATGTTATGTTATAGACAGTGCTACTAAGCAATCATTCTAGAACTCTAATCAAATAAAAAATAAGATTTGCAACTTCTAGAGCGTTAGGCTTGAAGACTTGGAACTTTGAAAGTGAGATACAGGGTTTGTTTGTCAACTTTTAAATTTGTAACTTTGGACTCAACAATTTAGACCTAAGATTTAATATAAAAAGACCGTGTATAATCTCCGAAAAATTATTTTTTTTCTCATGGAAGTTTGAGATTACACAAGAAAATATAGTTTCGAAAAATCATGGATTGTCGAATTTACCAAAAACTTCAAATGTTTTCTGCAATACATTTAATTTAATTGATAATTATTTGTTTATATCATCTGACGTTAAGTATTACCCAAGTAACAAAATAGCTTATATCCAAGTTTTTTAATAGGTAATACAACCAAAACATAAAACTTTCAATGCCGACCACGCAATAATAACAACCTAATAACAACAGCTATGAACATGTATCATGACTAGTTGGCCCAGCTTTATTGAAGTCGTCAATACTTCATATGCGCTCCACCATACGACCAGATGTTTTTTACAACCCAATTTGATTGCCATAGAATGGCCTCGAAATTTTAACAGAGATATATTCTCCAAACTAACTGTGATGCATTTAATTTTATCTTGGTTCCAATTCTCAGTAAAACATTTCCTTCCGACACTGCAAACTGAATTGTGTTAAGTTTTATTTCCATATGAATTGAATATTGAATATGTTGTTGTCTTGTTAATCGTTTTCGTACATGTAAAAACAGATGCCGTGAAATATTTATGGTGAAACCGGTCACGAATTTTATCGTAAATACTGCGCGCCGTTGAAATTCTGCAGAATATTAGTATTTTTTCAAAGTTGAATTCTTCTGAGCTTAAGTAGTTTCTTGAATTAAAACTAGGATTTGTTGCATTTTACTAGATGTATGCCTTAATCAATTATTAGAATTGTACAACTACCCGTGGTATCGTGAATATCATAAAAGAGAATGAAATCATTAGGTCCAATTCCAAAATTTTGCATTATTTTCATTGAAGACGACATGTTGTTTCGAGTAAAACCTCAAACGCATTGAAAATCCTGTATTATAACCGATTCTCTAAAATCGATTAGAATTTGGCATATCATGCCTATGTTACGATTATCAAGTGTTATGTGAGCCACAATCTGATGTTGAACTCGTTTTTGCGGTGTAGCTACACGAGGACTACACTTTTGGCATGTAGCCGTTTTTTCACTTTGCGAACTACACCAAAATAGCACGTTTTCTGTCCCGGACTACACCCGAAAAACTCAAACTGTGATGCGGTATGAAAAAAATGATAGCTGAGTGCAGTTTCGTTTGAGTGTTCGTTTCCCTGCTGGAAATTATTTTCGTTTGGCTGCGCAAAATCCAGTGCAACCAGAAGAATTTAATGTTTATGAAATGTTTATTTTTATTCAACGGAACAAAATTTCGAGCAGGGGTATAATTGCTATTTGGGACTACGAAGGTACTGATATTTATTTGGTTTTTGCACGAGAAAAAGAAGAAAGGACATATTTTTGCTTTTGACAGCCTTTGAAATCTCTTTTGACTTCGTAGTCACAAATTTTTCTACTGCCATCCTTTTATTTCTATTTTCTCTCGTTTCACCAGACTTCATTGAAACAAAAAAAAAAAAAGTAAAGTAAAAAAGTGATGATTTCTTTACCAGAGCTTGGCACTTCATTCAAATTCTTTTTAAATTGTATATATCGCAACTCCCCAAACTGCAATCAAAATAAAATTGTGTTAATTATGTTTCACTTTCAAAATTTAGCTTTTTTAAAAGATCGAGCCAAAAACCAGTTATTTCGCAACACGGTTTGTTGAACTCATTTGAAATATTTTCACGCACTCGTGCTGTCCAAGTCAACCAATCACGTTTGGAGCAAAATACCTGCAGCAAACCGAGGCAGGGTTGCCACAATTGATTTTGTTCATTTAGTTGAACAAATTTTAATTATCTGTACTGTTAGGCATATCTGCCCAGAAATCTGTACAAAGCAGTTTGCTTTTCTGGCTCATTTTAGATAGCTTTAATTAAATTGTTCAAGCCTGTTGTTGAGTAACTTGGCATTACTTATAAAAAATAATAAAAATTGATATTTTGAATGATTTATGGAAACAGTACAATTAAATAATTAAGATCTAAACAATAAAAAGAATAGTAAATCAACACGGAGATGTGAATGCAAACAAATGTGAAAGACTGTAAGACTTGAAGAGCTTAAAATAAACGACGACTTTTGTTAATACCCCAGCAACATGAAATATAAATGTGCTTCAACACAACCTTCGTAGCATACATTTTAATAGCCTGGAATCGATTTGTTAATTTAGTGTACTTGCTAATAGATTCTGTGTCATCGATTTATTCTGCAAATTTGTAAAATGACAGATTATTCTGCACATGTGGCATCCCTGCCAACAGACCAAATTCACGTTGCAACCATGGCTCACTGTCAGAATGCCTAAAAATATAAAGTACGGACCACGTAGCATGTGTAGATAGCTTAACAAGCTCATATAAAACGGTTAGAAGATAATCACGTATGTGTTTTTAGATATCATTTTTCAATATTATCCCGGTACAATCATTCAAACATGTGTTCGCACCGAAAAACGGCACCTCATAAATATTTTATTTTAATTGAGAATTACCTTACTTTTACTTTAGAACTTAAGTTACTGCTTTGATTTGCAACCTCTACCTCGCTGTCAGTGAGCATACGATAAACAGTCTTTCATTCAACAACAGGAAGCTGCTCGTTTATGGAGTAAGTACTCTGTACAATTTGAATAAAATTAAAATAATTTCAAATCGGACTTCAAGGATGCCATTTAAAATTGTGCAGACATTCGAGGACGGCGACCAGTGCCTCAGTGTCGTACCATCCGGCTGGGAGTGTGACGGAATTCTCTACTGGCCAAACACCGCCAACAACGCCAAACTGATTCGAAATCAATATTCCATACCGACGATCAAATGGCAGCAAATTCCATGCACTAAGAAGCGTGAATTTCGAACAAAAGCTGAAGCAGATGTCGAGCTTGCAAAAATGGAAGCTTATTCGGACACAGAAACGGAGGAGTACATAAAAAATTCCTCTTCGCTTACTGTGAAGGAGCCTCGACGGCAGATCACACCTATTAATGTTGACCAAAAATGTATCCGTAAGGATTTTCATCAGTTCGTTCCTTCCGATTCTGCACTGCAAAACGCATTTCTGCAGCCAAATTTAGTCAATCAGAATCAAGATGAATCGCGAAAGCAAACGGTATGTTTTGTTTTTGCTTATTTATTTAACATAACCCTAATTTTACCGCAGGAATCATTACTGACTGATGATGTTTTCGAGAATGTAGTGTATGCGAACCAAGATTCAAATGACGGAACAATCGTAATCCAATCGATTAGTCAGCCATCACCAAACGACACTGGTGCCAATCAAGCTGTCATCATTGAAAGTTTGGCGAATATCGTCGTCACCCTTGCCCACTTGAAAACTGGTTTGGATTTTCTTAACACCAAAGTGGAGAAAATTGAATCTCTTTTAGAGTTTCGAGACAACGTTTCGCTTATTACTACTGACGAAAATTTCAAGCCAGTGGATTCAAAGGAAACGCTGGATGCTTTAGAAGCGAGCCTGGATAACGAAAAAGTAATGGCTAACTATATTAAAAATATGACTTACATCTGTGGTTCAACTGGCAAGGAAAATGGCCTCGATTGTTGCTATCTTTTAATTGACCTGGTAATGACAAGGCAATTTTTGACGCAGTGCTATTGGACGGGAATGTCCAGAGATCATACACCATCGGAACATACCGGATCAGCGGAGTTTCAAATGAAAGTTCCTTTTATGGTTTACACTAAAGTGCGTAAACTGTTTCTAAGGCTGATCTTGCAAGCTGACAGCGCGTTTACTTCAGTTATGTGCGATGTTTTTGTTTAAAAAGTACTGAAGAATAGCAAGCAACGTTTGCTATCGAAAACAGTTTCTAAGCACAAGAATCGCCCAAAAAACCTACAATATAGTATCCGCCAACATGAAGTTCAGCCGATTGCTGCCCAGATGAGATCTAATATTGTAAACACCGGATGAATTCAAGTTTGACGTAAATAACAAAATGTATTTCTGTACATAATTCAGGTCAATAAAATAAAGTTGTTTGAAAATTCCTTTTTATTATTTACTGTTTCAATGTTGACAGCTGCCTCGTCTTCTTAAGGTTAAAAAAAGTCTAGGACGTCTTCATCTCCACCATCAATCACCTCCGGATAATTCTGAGTGTAGCTGGCGTCACAATCGTTTTGAAAGTCTTGTTCAATAACATCATCCTGCTGCACCATTTCAGCGTTGTCATTTTCCGGAACCGAAGTCGAAGCTTGTTGAAAATTTGACACCACATTATACTGAGATGACAAAGAACGGCGAATTCTCGCGATGTTTTGTCTTACTCTCCTTCTATATGTCCCACTTGCCTTAAATACTTTCCAACCACTCATTTTAAACAATCACTTGGACAATCAGTTTTTAAACAACAAAAATTCTCTGTTTATGTTTTATTCAATGATATCTTAATTCAGGTTACACCTTCCATACAATCAACATGAAATCAAATTACAGCTTGGTTTTTTAATATACCTTGCTGAATGACTATTATACAACTGTCACAGATTGTGTATTTCTGGTTTCACTTGGTTGTTATAAATTTCAAAATAAAACAATCTTAAAATCGACAATAAAACTGTGAAGCTGAAGTTGAATTATGGAAGGCATATAATGGTTGTGATGAATATTTGCGGAACATGTTTCATGACTATCAAATAAAACCAAAATATAATCGAAGACTTTAATGCGAGCCAACATAAAATAAAAATATAACAAGAATAAATTCTAGAAGCATTTTGATTGTTACTTGGGTAATGAATGTTGAAAGAGCCATTAAAAGTTTCTACTATTAGTTATTCTATATTTGAAAATACGACTATGCTCACCATACTCAGATAAATGCTCTACACTCGTGAAAATTCTTACACTAAACGCAGCAGGTTCATAATAACCAAAGTTTGTACGATGGTATTGGTTTGCAAGCATAGAAGAGGGCCTCAGCATGCGTTGAGATGCACGAAAATTCATCATGGACAGCAGCTTCGGGGAGTCCATTTCAGCATTCAAAATCTTGGCGATAAATACAGCCTGCTGTAACTTACGGCGGAGTTCACACTACACTAACGTTTTCAAGTAAGGAGCGCACTAGCGAACAATACAGTGCTTTCATACAGTGAGGGTCCTTGAAGTTACGCGCAACTTTAGCGATGAATCCCAATTGCCAACTTGCTTTCGAAATAACTGCAGCGCGATTTTTATCAAAAGTAAGCTTCCGGTCAAGAATAACTCCAAGATCAGTTACACAATCGACTCTACGCAGCACTTCTCTATCGAAAGTATAGTTGAAAATGATTGGCGTTTGAGTGCGATGAAATGTTATCACTTCACACTTTGCAGTACTTATAATCAGAGAGTTTAGTTTACACCACGTCACAAATGTATTTAAAAGTGATTGTAAACGATAACAACCCTCAATGTTGCGAATCGTCAAGTATATTTTCAAATCATCGGCGTAAACTAATCTGCAACCGATCGCAAGAGCATCAGCGACATCGTTGAAGAAAATAATGAAGAGAAGCGGCCCAAGGTTACTACCTTGTGGTACACCAGACTTATTCGCGGACGCAGACGATACACCGGATCCCAGCGTGACTCGTAAACTTCTATCGCGCAGAGACGATTCAAGCCACTTAACGAACCGAGATGAGGCACCAAGACGCGAGATTTTGTTTAACAATATTTAATGGTCGATTGGGTCAAAAGCAGCTTTGAGATCTGTGTAAATGACATCGACTTGTACTTTACGTTCGAGTTCCGTAATACAATGCGACGTGAAATGCATAAGATTCGTTGTCACAGATCGTCCGGGGAGAAAACCATGTTTGTCCGAAGTAATGCAGTTGCGTGCGCTACTCAATACAAGAGAGCTTACAACAATCTCGAAAAGTTCAGACGCGACAGACAAATTGGTTATTTCACGGTAATTTTTGACATAACGACGACATTACGACGACATTAAGACGACATTAAGACGACATTAAGACCGGGAACATATAGGAGTGCTTCCAGACCTCAGGGAACTTCCCTTGTACCAAAGACTTGTTGAATATGGTGCAAAGTGGAGCGGCTAGAATATCAATGCAACGACACAAAAGCACGGCCGGTATTCCATCGGGACCAACAGTGTACGAACATTTGAGTTTCTTAGCGGCGGCAGTAACCATATCATGTGTAACTTCGAAGATGTCAAGATGAACAAGATCTGCTGGCACATTCGCAGCAGCGCGAGCAGCATCGTCATTCGAGGCACGATCGGAGGCGAATACAGAAGAGAAAAACTTCGCAGAAAGTTCACAAGAATCAGAATCCGAGCAGGATATTATTTCCTCCAAATACACGTACGTTGGGGTCGAGAAGCATTTCCGTTTTGAATTAAAGGAATTCCAATTTTTTTTCGGGTTTCTGCGCAGGTCTGTTTGAACTCCCAACACGTATGACTTGTAGAGACTTGATTTCAGCCGTCGATATTCTTCACTTGAACGTTTAAAATCATGCTTCGATTCATCTGACCGTAAACGACGGAGTTTGCGTAAGCATGCGTTTCGTTTACGTTGCAAAACTCTGAAAATATGATAACTCCAAGCAGGGGAAGATGGTGGTCAAACAAATGGTAAATTATATGCAAGCCATGATCCAAAAAGTGCGCAAAAATTGGCTGCCATTGAGTCCGCATTGGCTCAGGACAGTTTGCATGTTCAGATTAGAAGATTGGCGCGATATAACCTTTGCGGTAAAAAATGGACAAACATTGCCGATTTTTCATGGCTGTACCTTTAAACGCACTGACTAAACTACTCATGCATCATCAATCATAGTAACCCATTAGTTAGCAAAAAAAAAATTGACAGCTCTATCAGACAAACTCTAACTGTGATGGCGAAAAAAGTGAAGCTACTCCGTTCAGAAGTGTGCCCGTTCAAAGAACGGTTCCCCGCCGCGTCAAAAACAGACATCGTGCGGCACTTTGTGGACGCCGGGTGTACCCGTTCTAGCATCTACAGCATCTTGACATTATTGGACAACAATCAGAGCATCGAAAGAAAGCCCAGTTCTGGAAGGCCAACGACCCTGAGCGACAAGAAGCTTCAAAGGATGCTGAAGAGGAAGACCGAGGGAAAAGTGACTAAATCGGTGCGTGCGCTTGGCCGGGAGGTTGGAGAATGCGGTAAAACAGTGAAGAAGTATCCGAAGAACATGGACATACCTGTCATGAAGCGACAGTCCCATCCACTGGTCTCGGAGCTGCAGATTGAATAAGATGGTCAAGTCGATTTTCCCGGCGAATCGCGACGTGGCAATGGTGATGGACGACGAGACCTATCTCACCCTGGATGGCAACGACTGGCAGAGTACTTCGTATTTCACTTCTTCCACAAAGGAAGTGAGCTCCGAGGTGAAATTTATTTCACACACCAAATTCCCCAAGAAGGTGCTGCTGTGGCAGACAATCAGCGAGAAGGGGATGTCAAAGCCGCTCTTCTTTCGGTCCAGGCTTGCCGTGAATGGGGAATTTTACAGTACGAAGTGCCTGCCAGAAGTTGCGTTGTTCATCAAGAAATACCATAAGCGCGAAGACACGGTGTTCTGGCCAGATTTGGCGTCGGCCCACTACTAGAAGCGATCGTTGGAGGAGATGGAGCGGCTGAATTTCGATGTGGTACCGAAATCGGCGAAGCCGCCCAACGTCCCACAGCTGCGTCCCATCGAGAATTTCTGGGCAAACTTGAAGCGCAAGATCTATTCCAGCAATCTGGTCGCGGAAATGGATAAAGAGTTTAAAAACATGCCTACACGCATGTTTTCGTCCGCCATGGTGAATGTTCCGGTTAACTGCCGGAAAGCCGCACGCAAGAGCGTAGCGTTTCCAAGAGCGTTTTGCAAATAAGATAATATAATTACCATTAATGGGATATTTATCCAACTCAATTAGATGTCTTAGTTTTTTTTCATCACCATCTGGAAAGGTCCATTTTTTATAGCAAACGTTATTTATCTTATTTTTTAACAGAAAAGTAAACCTTTCACAAGATGTATTAAAAAACACCAACAATCCAGAACACAATTCAGAAACTCATCACATGAAGTAGCGAAGAAAAATATTCTAGAACATGAAAATCAAAGAAAAGAGCAATTTGATCACAATTTAAATCCAACTTCAATCAAGATTAACGATTTGGTATATTTGAAAAATAAAAACAGAAAACAATTAAATTCATATTACATAAAACCCTATCAAGTTATGTCAGTATCAGAATCAAATCGGAAAATTAAACGCATAGTTTCAGGAAAAACTAAAGTAGTTCACAAAAACAGATTATTTACATAAAACAAACGAAGAAGAAGTAAAAGAAGCTAGAGACAATACTGTTGGGGATCCACTGAGCCCAACCTCACAAAAAAGAATAAACTAAAAAAAAAGATAAAAGATGAAAGGTGAAAGTTCACAGCTTTATGCTAAGAGGAGTGCAAAATTCGATTAGATCTAGCTTTGAACAAAATTTAAAAAACGTTGCAAAGATATCCATAGAAATATATTTTTTTTTCAAAACCTCTGACCTCTGTTACCGGTACCCTAATGAAAAATTTCGGTAAATTCCACTACATCATTCAACAAAATGGGGGAGGTGTACTATATACGACACTCATTATAAAAAGCATGAATAAAATGCAAAGTTCTTTATTACCAACGATGCGATTTGAATCACCGCGCGGAGGACAACAAAGAATCACATAGTTTTTTTTAGTTATTTGTTGCATACATGCGATATGACTGCATCAAAGCTATCGTATCGCCTTGTTTTATGTTGGTGTTTACTTTTAGGTCCACTGCGTACGTTCATGCTCGATCCTGCATTAGGCAAAACAATAACATTCAATGATTACAGTACAGAGTAATTGCCGAAATACAGAAACCAACATCGCCTTCGCAGGTGTCTCCTTCAATAATTCACTAACGTTCAATTGGTTTTGATTTGTAAAAACTCAAATGTTACTCAAATTACCAAAAAAAAAAATCAATTGTTTTGCATAAAACAGTCATGAAGTAACGTTCGTATTTTCTCTCGGCGTCACAATTATCGAACAAATCATTTTATATTACACAACTACTTAGAGAGTTGCAGTATTTCGCAACTAGGCGATTAAAATTTCTTAGAAAACTTATGAATCATTTCAAAGATAGATTTACAATTTATTGTGTTCATTCTAAAGAAGCGCTCCCATTTCAGCAGGACACAACATGTAACATAGAACTGTATTACTAAATAGGCTGATCCGAAGTGACTCATAGATTTTGGGACCATGAGGAGAGTGGCGTCATTCATCGTTAGGCAAAACCCTCTAGAGCACCAATGAAAATCGATTTAATAAATTTCATTCAGCGGTAGAGCTCAAGAGTTTCGTCTTCCCGAAATAAGCCCTATGCAAAATATCAGCTCAATCGGACTTCGGGTTCAACTTTTTGACCGAAAAACAATGCACAGTAGTTCATTAATTTGTCGATATCGATTTTTTTTATGCCAAGTGTCATAAAAATGCATAAAACTTTGAGATCTTGTGCTACTTAAAAAAATTCCTCGGGAAAATTGACCTGCTGGGGCTTATTATTTTTTAGATGAGGGATTTTCCAGTTTAAGTCCCAGAAATTCGAATTTTTCAAAAAAAAAATTTTTTTTCTAATACCAAATTTCGCCGTTTTATTTATTTCTAGGACATCTGGCATCAAAAATAAATTTTCGATAGCGACAATTTTATGAATTACTTTTTTTATTCGGTCAAAAATTTGACCGCTTTGAGGCACGTATTTTTCGTGAAGACGAAGCTATTGATCCTTACCGCTAAACGATATTCGAAGGTTGATTTTTCCCATACATCTCATTGGCGCCCTAATACCCACGTAGTTAAAATATTTCTTAGTCGAGATCAGGGTAGGATGTACTGGTACGCTACAACATTCACACGACAGTAGCAAGATTACCACTGTGGAATGAAACACTACGCGACAGTAGCCGCTCCCGAAGTATCAGATGTTTTACTTTTATCTCTTGCTTTTTGTCACGAATTCAGCATGTACAACAATTCTCACGCTCACTTGTCTTTATAATGTAGTCATTGTAAAGACAATATCTGGCTCATGTGTTGTTGTCCGTAGCTACCTGTACTATTTATTGCATTTATTACGAATTGAAGTGTATTTAATTAACTAAGCATCGATTTTTTATTTCAGTCTAAGGACGGTAATTGATTTTGTAAAATTCATGCTTCTTTTGTCCTACTTTTGCTTGGATATGCTAGATTTGAATGAAACTCACGCTACAGCGAACTTTTTTCAAAAGAAAAAGCTTAGAAATCAACCCATTGATCTTCGATATGCAATATATTTATAATTTGCGATATGCTATTCATAGAGAACGATACATTAATTTAGATTCAAATCTTCTGGTTTACACAATTGATGATATTTTCCGGCAGTATATAGAAATTATTTATTCTTCATCTTCTTACTGTGTTAAACTGTCGCGTTAATGCTAATTATTGTCATTCGCAGAATAAGTAGAGATGTCGAAGCGGCCGGAGATCGGCACAAAAGAGAATAAAAAAACGTAAACCATCTGTGTGTTGGCTTCTTTAGTCACACGGTTCTCTCAAATAAAGAAGCGTACAGTTGAACGCTGCTGTCGAAGTCTGCAAGAGAGGCAACAGTACTCTTCGATGCGATATCATGAAAAAATGTCAACTGTTCGACACACAGCACACTGGGAAAAAATTGAACCCAAATTCCTACTAATTAGAAGCCGCTGGGTTGGCAACCGGGAATATAGCATTTCTTATGCAAAATTGGCCAATAAATCGATTGATGATAGTTTCTTCCTGTTCTGCCACAAACGGTGACATATCAACACTATTATACATATATTTTAATTTTTATTTCATTGAGAGGTTTTAATTGCTTCCGCAGTTTACTGAATATAATTGTAGGAAGACTTTTTTTGTTACCTGAATGATGTAGTGGCGTAGTAAGAAACTATTCTGTGGGGAAAAGCGGTAAAATCTTGAGAAGAAAAAATAAGTTAATGAGTTCACTTAATTCGGACATGTCCCAAACATGCCGGAAGAGACAGAAATGGTAACAATTATGCCGAAAGGAATAATTAAGGTAAAATTTCAAAATAAATATTAAAAATAAACAGCAGAAACAAAGACTCAGGATAATCGAGTGCTATCTGTAACTTTTTTCAACGGAGTCAAATGGTGGTTGTTATGGACATTGAAGATTAGAGAAGCTCTATCCAAAAAATGAAAATATATGCCTTCTTAAAAATGAATGTGAATTTTCCATAAAAATATCAAACGAGAGTCTTCTGATATCCAAACCTTCAAAACGGCAAATACGGTTTGTGTCATAATTTATACATAGTTATTGTTATTTGAAGTAGTTTAATTTGAAACATGAAGTAATTAAATTTGATGCAAGAAAAAAAAATCGGTTGAACGAACCGAAAGTTACAAATTTTCGAAAACGGTCGATTACGGTAACCCAACGACAGAAAGTGACCCCATGACATCGTTCACAAACTACGGAACACATGAGGGGGGGGGGGGAAGGGTTTGAGTATGCGTTACTAATTGTTACTTAACGGTGAGAGGAATAGTTGAGATACGGTAGGTTCCCGTTCTTGGCATGTTCCGTTTTTGGCACACTCCGATTTTAGCAACAAAAGGGTTCCGTGTTTGGCAACATTCTATAGTAGAAATATTTTTAGAGCCAAAACGGTTTGTTTGATCTATATGACGTCTTCGGCAAAGTTGTAACAAAAATATCATATCAAGGAGACTGGCATCTCTGGATCGATCCCATAAAAATGACAAGCGTCAAATCCAACAGCGCACTCCATCTATCAAAGGTGGAAGTTTGCATCGCTGCGAAGACAGAGTGGGCGTATGTGGTAGTCCAACCTATGCGGTCAGCTTGCATTCGGATCGCCAGCACACACACACTAGCATGCGTCAGTTCCACTTTTACTCGAAAGACTGCTCTGCCAAAATTGTCGCTCAATCTCAGGCAGGGTTCCCAGTCTTCTTTATATGATGTTTTTGGTTGTAGATAACAATTTTGTCTTTCCGAATAAAATATACACTATAAAAAATTTTTTTTTGTAACCTAAAAATATTTGTAATCATCTTTCCAAAACGGCATTATTCAATAGCTTCTCAAAAACAAGTCCTGTTCCAAAAAATTAAACAAATAAGCACAAAAAGGCATCTTTCGCCTATAAAAACATCTATGCAACGTTTCAGCCAAATAAAAAATGGTCGATTAAGTTGGTTGCCCGTTTATTTGTGGATTTGTTTAGTGTGAATCAATGCAGTTTCCCTAGAATTAAACAGGGGAATCCCCTGTGACTGCCGGTACCCGGATAACTGTCCCATAATGAAAAACAACATGTTGAGATCACTCGAATTACATAGACTTACTGGTGTTGAACCATTAGAAGCTATCTAAACAAATAAAAATGCAGCTCTGTCTGTCTGTCTCTCCGTCTGTCTGATTCATATAGGCTTGGAAACTACCGAACCGATCGGCGTGAAATTTTGTATATAGAGGTTTTAGGGGCCGGGAAAGGTGACTAAGATAGTTCGAGACCCCTCCCTCTTCTGCAAGGGAGGGGTCCCATACAAATGAAACACAAATTTTAGCACATCTCAAAAACTAACCAAGCAAACGTAACCAATTTTAGCAAGTGAATGTTTTTAGGTGTAACAAACATGTCCATAATGTTTCGACACCCTTCCTTCTTCTGGCATGTCTCCAAATACCATTTCGAAATCCAAGATGGCGACTTCCCGTTTCTGAAAAATTGCGGCAAATGACCAAATTCCACCCAACATGGGTATTTCCGGAATTGTTATGATGCACTGAAGCCACAAATCGACCTCAGACAACATTTCGAATTGTAAGATGGTGACTTCCGGTTTCCGGAAAACAGCCTAAAGTGACCAAATACCACCCAATATGAGTATCTCTGGAACGAGAATGAAGTTGAAAATTGACCTCAGACACCATTATGAATTGTAAGATGGCAACTTCCGGTTTCTAAAAAACAGCCAAAAACGGTCGATTTCCATACAATATGAGTATCTTCGGAACCAGAATGATACACAGGAGCTAGAATCGACCACAGACACCATTCTGAATTCGAAGGTGGTGACATCCGGTTTCTGGAAAACAGCCGAAAATGACCAAATAACACCCAATATGGGTGTTTCTTAAACCAGAATGACGCTCAGGGGCCAGAATGGCGACTGACGGTTCCTGAAAAATAGCCCGAAGCGACCAAATACCACCCAATATGAGTATCACCGGATCCAGAATGATGCAAGGAGCTATAAATTGACCTGGACACCATTTTGAATTCGACGATGACCACTTTCAGTTTCTGGAAAACAACGTGAATAACTGAAATGCACCCAATATATATCCGGAATAGAGGTCAAATACAAAAGCCAAAAGTTGAGGATATTGCCATTCCGATAAAACCAATCATTTTCAAACGATATAATCCAATCGCAAGGAATCAATAAATTTGAAATGTTTAAAATTATTTAATTAAACACTAAAATAGGCGGGACGAAGTTTGCCGGGTCAGCTAGTGTCAAATGAAATTATTAACAATTTTCGACAAAAATCGTTGCAATCAATTGCTACGATAAGCTCTCTTTATAGCCAATAAGTAAGCAATTCAGTTAGTTGTAAGTTTACTTCCCCTTTTCTGACAAGTAGGTTTAAATCCCTACGAATGATAAGTCCTAATTGCGAAAGCAAACAAATCCTAACAATTAAAATTACAAATTTCTAACAGTGTTGAGAAGTCACCATTTGTGATTGGACACACATACTCATTATTTACTAATATTTATCATAAATACTTGAGCTACTAACAAATCCCCCCCCTCCCTTTAAAAAAAAACATGTTGAGATAACGACGATTTAATATTATCCATGAATTTTCGGATTTCCAACAATTACATCCAGAACCAATGACCATAACAGTTTCAAGGCACCACAAGTTTATCGCTGAGAATGAAAAACCATGGATGAAATTGGTTTTACGTTATATAACTTGAAAAAAAGACAAAATGGGATAAAATATGCGGGTACATTCCAAAAGTACTCGCATATTTTGTCCCATCACATGTAAATTCAACCAGCAACCGGCAGTATCATTGGCAACGTAGATTGTACTACAGCCTATATATGCTGTATATATATGCTGTATATGAAAATATGATAACAATTAAGTCGATTCCCGATGATAACTCAAAAGTGACCAAAATCAGTATGGGACAGTTATGCGGGTACCGACAGTGCAGGGGATAGTCAGAATAAGTAGGATAGGCAAGATTTCGATGAAATATTAAATGCTGTAGCTTTCCGAAACGCTATTCGATTTTAAGATTTCGAACACCATTGAACAGGAAAACTTCTAAAGTTTCATTTTCTGACCACATATGTGGCCAAGGTCACCGGATGTAGGAAATATTCTTTAGTTTCGGTAGGCATGTCAAACCTACTAATATTTGGATGAATTTGGTAATAGATTACCTAATAAAAATAGTTATTTGCATCATTGGCATAGATGACTAAACCATTTCTGAAGCGAATGGTTCATCGAGATCCGGGATTGATCAAGAACTCGCCGGGAAATGGCTATTTTTCATTCATTTTTTTAGTCCTCAGAGGAGCCTGTGGTAAAAAACATTAACATTTTTGCATCAAATATAGCATTCGACACTTCCTTCTTCAAGATTTTTCATCAGGATTCTTTCAAAGGACATATTTTTCAATATAGGCTTCATTGGCCACTTCTGGAACAACCTAAATGCCCCAAAGGAACTCGTAGTGGAAGAAATTACATTTCTACATAAAAATATAGCATGCGACACATCTACATTCAGGATTTATCGTCAGGAATCATCCGAAAGACATATTTATGAATACAAACTGCATTGGCTACTACCGGAATAATCTACATGCCTCTGAGGAATCCGGAATGGGGACATTTCAATTACTATCTTCATGATTTTTTATCAAAAAATTGTCAGGCATCTTCCAGAAGACATATTACTGCATATAGAGGAAGCATTGGTCACTCCCGAAACGATCCGGATACTTTGAAGAAACTGAGTAGGGGTATTTGCGTTTTTGAATAAAATGAATTTGAAGCACACATGGAAATTCTCCCACTGCGGGTTCATCCAGGTTGTTCCGAAAGTGGCCAATGCAGCCTATATCTAGAAAAATGTCATTTGGAAGAATCCTAATGAAAAATCCTTTAGATAGAGGTGTCGCACGCTCTATTTGATGCAGAAATGTGAATGCTCCACTGCTGGTTCCTACGGGGCATCCGGATCATTTCGGTAGTGGCCAAGGCAGTCTGTATTGAAAAACTTATCTTTTGGATGATTCCTGATGAAAATTCCTGAAGATAGAGATGTCACATGCTTTATTTGATGCAAACATGTTAATGTCCCCTACTACAGGTTCCTCTGAGGATTTCCGGATGAAAAATAGCCATTTCTCAATGAGTTCTTGGCCGATTCCGGATCTTGATGAACCATTCGCTTCTGAATGGTTTTGTCACCTATGCCAATGATGCAAATAACTATTTGCATCAGGTAATTCATTACCAAATCCATCCAAAAATTAACAGGTTTGACATGCCTACCGTTACTCAGGAAAATTTCCTGCATCGGGTGACCTACGTTATTTGTTTACGTTATTCGTTTACAACGCCTAAATGAAACTTCAAAAGTTTTCCAGTTCAATGGTGTTCGAATTATTAAAATCGAATAATATTTGGCAAAGCTACAGCATTTCAAATTTCATCAAAACTTTGTCTATCCTACTTATTTTGACTATCCCCTGTATATCACAAAGCGCTAAATTCAAATTTTGAAATTCAATTAAAAATTCATCAAAAGGCTTATTGGTAGCTTTTACTCATCAAATGGGTAAAAAAATTACTCAGTAAAAAGTTCTGCAACTCTTTCAAAAATGCTAGAAATTTCTCTCATTAATGGGTAATTCAAATTAAACGTGTACACTAAGGTCGCTTTTTACGCGGTTTTATACGTGGATTCCGGAACTCGAGCGTTTTTTTACGCGAATGTCTTTTATTTACGTGGTTTTTTTACGCGGGTTCGGGATTTACGTGGTTTTTTCTACGCGAATTCCGAAATTTAAGCGACTTTAGTGTATTTGACTCCAACTTTAAACAACGCACTGACGTTGATAACAGATCTGGCAATCTAAAACCAGCCGTCGCTTCTACCCACTTGCTTTCAAATGGAACAGAGAGTTTGACGTCACAGACGCTGTTGTACAAGTGCTGCGATTTGAAATACGACGGATTTTGATAAAAACCCATTGATTCGTAGAAATAAATAAGTTTTTAATATATTTGAATATCTTTATGGCAAAAAAGGTTTCCGTTTTTGGCACAGTTCCAGTTTTGGCAACTGAAATTTAAAATTTTGTTGCCAAAAACGGAAACTTACTCTAGTCACATAACTGTGATATTTGCTCAAAATTGAAAATTTTAAGAGGTCGCAGGGGGTTCAACGTTATGTAATTTTAGAAGGGGGAGTCATATCAAGCGTTTGTATAGAGGTTATGGGGTTTGAAATCTATATTTTTAGTGTTACGAAATTTGTGTACGACGCCTAAGTGTCAATCTAAAAGGGTCTTAAGTTTTTCGATACCGAACAACTATGGCCATTAAATAATATCGAAGCAAGAAAATTTAAGACAGAGCGTTTTTGCATGGAATTGCTGAATATGGTAAAAAGCTCAATCGAAATTGGATTTGAAGTGCTTTTTTTCACTTATCTTTTGCTAAAACTAGCCGCGTGTTGAGGGACAGCAAGTTGTTGGGGCGCTCGAGTACGAGCCAGAGGGGGGTATCGATTTCATTCTTTGTCCTGACAAAAATAAAATTTTTGAATGACCAAGCAATGTAATGAAGGAATTTTCAAGTGTGTCTCATGACTGCCAAAATAGTCAAGTTAAATGTCATAATTATTAACCCTTTCTCGCTCATGGTGACTCTAAAGCACCAAGAATTATAATCATCATATCTTGACTCAAAATAATTTCTTTTGCTTACGATTGTTCCATAAACTTTTATAAGCTGCCTCAGAGCATCACTAGGTATTTTCTTCAAAATACTACAGTTGACAGTAATTTTAGTTAGTCTTCAAAGTATTCAGCTTGAATTTTCTCGTGAAGCTATAAATTTTAATGATAAACCTTGTGAGCGGGAGAGGGTTAAATCATCAATTATTATACCACAGATGGTCTAAAATGTTGTTGCTGATTGCAAGGCCGGAAACAGCAACACTGACAAAATCTAAGCATCTTTCTTCGCCAATAAGACCAAACCCTCAAACAACCTGGTGGGAGTCATGTCGAATAAAGGTCATGCGATATGCAAAACATTTTCGATTCGGTATGCTAATACGGGGAAAACTTTCAAAAATCAGAAATAAATTTCGCCAGAGTGGTATGCGCATCAGGGCCAAACTTTTGCTTCTGAAACGGTCTCTCGAAAACTACTTCAAAACAGAAAGGAACTCCCCAGCGGAGGTAAGCAACTGATGCGTAATCAATTTTCCCCCGAAGAATTTTAATACCTACTGCGCTGGCTGCGCCTCCTCTTTCTGCAAACCAAGAAGGGCTTCTCGGCGCACGGGTTCATGATGGAGCCAAAAGTTTTCCGTAGGGGGCCCGCTTGGCGAAGAGTCGCCAAGTTGGGTGAATATTTTATGGCGAGTCTTCCAACGACGAAAGTATTTTGCCCGGTGCGGGCGTCGTCAAATTTTTTTTGCAAAGTATGATGTCAAACTGCTGCGACTGATCCCGCGATATGCACGCGGTGTGATCTTAGTTTTTTGTTTTATTTATTCATAACAGCTCAGATCTTGTTGATTATAGTGAGATTTCATTTTATACAAATAGAAAGTTTTCTAGTCGCTAAGTTCAATACTATTGTTAGTTTATTAACCTAACCTATACAAAACGAATAATTGATTACTACCCCACTGTAGATATCGCAAATAGAAAAATTTGTGTTTAATCAAATAATAGTCCCTACTCTCGCAGGCCAACGTTATTTTTGAATTAACAACTCTTTGCCTGTAGGCCAAAAAATAGACAGAAAGCGAAATGAATTAATTATCGCAGCCGAAAGTTTACCGATTGAACCGAATCGATTGAGGACTCGGGAGATTGATGATAGTCCCCCGAAGGGTTTCCTCCTCTCTGCTTTTAATGGAGGCTTTTTCAGCAAGATTAATAACCAAATTGTAAAATACACAAAACAAACCGGGCTTGGAAATGGAAATGAAGAAAAACAGAAAAAACTGCGATTCAATTCCAGAGATTTCTGCAGCTTGCCACAGAGCGTCTTTGGGTTTCATATTGAAGTTAATTAGGTTCTAAAGAGCACTTCGGCACACACACCGCCAATCAGCTAATGAACGAGAAGTCAGGCCAGAAGCCAAGGTACTTCGCCGTTTCCGCGTGCGGAGAAGAAGTTAAGTAGATGCTTCTTGAGCACTGGTGGAATTTAATGAACTCACACCTGGAGGCAACTTCAGGTGAGCGGATTTGGAGGGTCTGTGTGTGTGTGTGCGTCTCCGTGTTTAGGGGAGTTAGTCTTAAAGAAATGTTTTTTAAACACAAGTGGATTTGGCCCTTTTCGGGATGCATTCAATCCAGCAGTAAGCACTTCAGCAAGTAAGTGGCTGTTTTTAATTTGTTTTCAACTGCTACAAGTGGCTTTCTAGAAGACCAATCGAGCAAATACTGAGAACAAATTATAGCGAATTAAGTGGGGTGTCGCTGCAAAATATATGAATGAAAATATTTAAAGCATGTTTATTGTTTTGTGTGCAATTTATAAGCGTCGAAGAACAAGTTCTGCCGAACTCTTTGAAACCTAGATTCGAACTGATTTTTTTTTTTTGATCTCATGTTTTCGTTGTCAGCTCTTGAGTTGTAGCTTATTTTCTGTTGTCTTTTTATTGGACACAAAACCTCAGAACATAACGATGTTTACCAACAAACTCTTTTAAAAGAAAACTCCATTTTTTCGACTGCTTGAGCAAAGCAAGGCAACAAAAAAGTTACGTCACTTATAAATTTTTAATTCCAGGTTTTGGTTTGAATGTGGGTTGTTTACTACGTTAAGGTTGTGACAAACAATCTTACCGTGTAACGGACGAAAGTAACCTTTCCCGTTACTTACGATCCGCTGTGACAGCATGTCAACTAATGGTTGCTTTAAATTTTTAATGAAAAACCATGTTGTTAGTTCGAATGGGTTGTTGTTTTATTTTGCTCCTTTTTGACGTCCTAATTTAACTTCGTTCGCTGACATCGAAACTAGCGCCCCAACCGACTGATAAAGAACTGGAATCAGTAATTTTCTTCGATGTTTCGTGAAATTGTATTTGCTGCGTAGCAAAGCGCGCAACAGTCGGAGCGAAACATATTTTTTTTCTTTGTCAGGCAAATGAAATCGAAAAAAACGCAAATTTCATTTCACGGAGATTAAATTTCGTTGCAATTTCACTTGCAAAATCACACAAATGAACTAAGCTTAAGAGTGACTCATTTGAATTTGAATTTGTTTCGGAGCATTGAATGTAACAGAATAATACTTTCAGAGTTGATTGCTTAGTCATACTAAATAAGCAGTGATTCATTTGCGTTCACGATGGCCAGGTAGAAAGTGCATAATTTATTACACTAAAAAAACAAGAGGGTAGTACATTCACATTGGTGACGTGGCGCATACCCTTAATGTTGTGCGTCCATAAATTAAGTTCCTGTATCGAATAGATGACGAGTCCTCGAAACAGAAAAGCAAAAAAAAAATGCAACTTCAACTCGATGAGTCATAATTTAAAATTGAGTGCAAATTAAACGCACGAGGGTCGATTCCCGCTGCACTCAGGTTTTATTTCTCATTTCCACTTTCGTTCGCCTTGCTTGTAGGTTTAATGTTTCATGGCGACAACGAAATGCAATGTTTTTGATTAATTTTATTCTTCACTCGGCAACAATTCCCTTTTCTTCCGTACATTTTTTGTTTGTTTCGCTGCTCCGCGTTGCTCGTTATCAACAAACTCCGATCTACTAGCGAATTGCTCAAACAAAACGCCTCCACTCGAAACCGAAATGGTCCCAAATGCAAACAGCACAATGCTATAAAAATATTAATATTAATTTGAAGCATTAAACGACAGCAGAGCAGGCAGCGAAATATGCTTTTCATTTTTGTCTCTGTTCCTCTATTTTTCCTTCCTCTTTGTTGCAAGCAATTCCCCGAGAAACATTTATATTTTTGCTTCGAGTGGTTCGCCGCTTCTCCTGCGCCCGTCGATTAGCTAAACGAAGAGAGCTGCGAATGCGAATGTGTGTGACTAATTTGGCAACAATTCACATTCCTCGGGGTGGTGGAGGTGGCGACGGTGGCAACAACGCGAACGAATTGGAATCGGAACCATTTCTGGAATTGCCAACTCGAAAGGAACCAGGCGCTAACGCTAGGCAAACCGTGCAAATTTCTTTCCCGCGCGAGTAAACGCTGCTGCCGCGGCGACGAATCGTAAACAAAGCGCAATACATTTTTCATATTTATGCAAATAAGATGACTGTTTCGAGATCTACAACAGCTGCCAGAAGTGGGCCTCGACTATTGGAAAAGCAAGCCGTGCGTCGTCAAGCGCAAGCTGATTGGTGCGGGAAAGCCGTCGTCGTCGGCGGCATGCTTGTGCTAGCTTTGGGCGATACGACGGAGAGTATCGATACTTCAGTATCGATACCCGAAGAACCAAAAGTATCGAGATACTCAAAATATCGGTCAAAAAGTATCGATACCAGAAGTATCGATACTATAGCTGAGATCATTTTTTGAATTTTTGATAAATACATTCACTCAGGGTGGCCACTTTACCGGAAAAACGGGAAAAGCGGGAAAAAGCCGGGAATTTTAAATCACCGGGAAAAAAATACGGGAAAACCGGGAAATTAGGCTTCACGCCGGGAAAATCATCCTCCTTCATGTCTGCCGCTTTATTTGTTCAACATTTTCTGAGGAAATGTCAACATGAGACCCTGTTTTTTTATGTTTACCTAACTGGCATGATTCTGCCGGAATTTATTTTACGGACCATGAGAAAATTTCTTATACATTACTTTGACCCCAGCTCGAAAGTTTTAAAGTCCCAGGATCGAAGTTTTTCGAAAAAAAAAATTGTTTTGAAATAACAGATCTCAACGTTTCATGCATTTTGCATAATGCATCTAGACAGTTTCATGTGCATTTTTTTCATTGGTCACTCTGAGGCTCTTCTTCCCAAAGTCCGCTTGAAGTTTTGCCTGAGGACATTTTTCTAGAAGACAAAAACTCTATGCCCCAACTCTTGAATTTATCCCACGCATTTCATTGGCATCCTGATACAGAAGCACTGCAAGCTCGAGAGAAGGTTGACAGAGAAAGATGCAGAAGGAAGCAAAAAAAGCGCGGAAGGGAAAGATTGTCAACGATTTGGAGATAAAGAGGGCGAAAATTGTGCAGCAGATCATCATGAAGGTACTTGCTAAAGTCGACAAACAGCTAAACACGATGAAGGAGGAATGTTTTTCATAGTTTTGTAACACTATTTTTGCAAGGCACAAATAAGCATGTGAAAATTGATTTTTTTCTCATATGTTTTAAAAATAAAACACCGGGAAATTTCACTAAATATCATCGGGAAAACCGGGAAAAAACCGGGAAATTGAAAATTGATATTGAGTGGCCACCCTGAATTTACTGAAAACCAGTATTCGATTCAGTGATTCGCGAAAATACAGCAAAACTATTTGCTGAACAGAAAACAGTAAATGAATGGTTGCTGGAATCCAGCAAAAGAATTGATATGTCAAAAAATTACGTCAAGCTGTCATTAGTAAAACGCGCCAAATCGCTGTGCAGCTGGTACGGGATCATCGCTAAGCTCCTGATAGCGAATATGGGACCATAGCTAAGTCCTTGTTGGGCTAGATGAACTTAAAAGTTGAAATAATAATCATACATCTCTAGTTCAACAGTAATTTGCCTATGATCCGATGGGCGGATGGAATCTGGTGCCTGACGGAAACATGGTTCCCTTGAATTAACTGGTTAACCAGCAAATTGATTTATGCTTTGCTGAATGAACAGCAAATTGTCATAGCTGACAACCAGCAAGTTGTATTTTGTTTTACCGAACATGCAGCAAACGACCTGTCACTTTTATGCAATTGAGCATTACTGAATAATTAGCAAATTTCATTTTGCTGAACAGATTGCTGGAAGCACAGCACACCAACAATCAGCAAAATTTTGGTGGTTTCCAGCAATGAAAATTTGATGTGCCGACTTTTTGTTGTTTTTCTGGTATCTATCCGCATTCTCTAGAGCAGCATGAATCAAATGACTTCACAAACAAATACATACAGGTAATGCAGAAATTCTGAGCTTTGGCAAACAAATGAATTAAGCAACTTATATCTTCAAGATTTGTATTCACTGGACCAAAGGGCTGTGAAGCTCCCGTCTTATTTGTATAAATTATTGACACACTTCCATATTAATTGATGAGGAAGTTGATGACATAAAAAAGTTAGATATGTCAGCGAAAATAAGATAGTGAAGTCTACCGCTGAATTTTTCTAACTAATAAATATTGCAATTTTTTTTTCACTTGTACTCTAACTTGTGTCGACGGAAAGCATGAGTTAGTTTCCGCTTGCAAATATTCGATCTGAACAGTGTAACCAGAAAACTTATATTTGTTTTTAAAATACAGTCAAATTTCGCTCGTTGGGCTATGTTTAGTTGGGCTACGTTTTAGTTGGGCTCCCGCTCGTTGGGTTATAGCCCAACTAAATCGAAGCCAAACATCATTTTTGATAACGTTGAATTTCGTTTGAGGGGTTTGTGGATGCATTTTAACGCAAAAAGTAGAATTAATTGAAATAAAAACAAATGAAGCTGAGTATAAATGTAAACAAACAATATTTAAATCAATTGTCAGAGAAACAATATAAGTTTTGTGGCTTAATAATGCAACGTAGAGCTATGCCTATTTTTGGAAGTATTTGAGAACACGTTATTATTGAGCACTCCTTTTTGGCTTTAAATGTGTGACTTAAGTAAAACAAATTTCGAATTTGGCCCTATGCTGCGTTTGGCTCAGATTTTGACAGTTCGTTCGGCTCACAACATTCTCTCTATCTATTTCTCCATCTAAAGCCTGTAGTACACTCTTTGTCTAATGGTCAAATTTTTGACCTTCTGACATAATGGTCAAATTTATTTGACATCATGGTTGTTGTTTGCCCGTGTTTGCCTCATGTTAAAATTGGAGAGTGACAAATAATTATCTTCGACCAAATTTTTATCTGTCAAAAAGTGCCAAATATTTGACGCTTGGTCAAAGAGTGTAATACAGGCTTAAGTTTTGCTAGTGCAAATAGACTTGTGCGATACTTATACTGACAGTGGCAGTTTTTCAATGGTTCCAGCTCGTATCAACTAGCTGGCATCTCCATCCGATTTTCTTTGCTTTATCGCAGCCAACATCGCAGCGGTTCATAGCGGGGGCCTAGTGTGGTTGGTAACGTCTCCGCCAACCACGCTCGACGCCTGGGTTCGAATCCCACCGCCGACATAGGTGTCGATGGTTGTGAGGTGGCGTGATCCACTCACAACCAACCCAACTGGTCTAGATTCAATCCTAGCCGACACCGGGAGATTTTCTGAGGCAAAAAATCTCTGGGATCACGCCTTCCATCGCATGAGGAAGTAAAGCCGTTGGCGCCGGTCCGTTAATCAACGGGTCGTGAGTTAGGGTCCTGGGTGTGGAGTCGTCTCCCTGGGCGTCGGTGATTGGCCACAACAGTGGCGGAAATAGACCGACGGAAAATAAGCGAGAATAAAAAAAAAAAAAAAAATCGCAGCGGTTCTACGATGTGTGGGCTCCACTGACGCTGACCGACAGCATAACATAGCGTATCAAAAGTGGCGGTGATCTCGTGTACACATTGAGATGTTAGCCCTTGTAACATGTCAGCTAGCTGGTTCGTATGCATAAAAGAATATCGATACAAATATCGCGGTTTTCAGTATCGATACGGTCGAGTATCGGACGCTTGTGTATCGATCCAAAAAATCGAAATATCGTCTCAAAAGTATCGATA
Source organism: Wyeomyia smithii (assembly GCF_029784165.1). Classification (NCBI taxonomy): domain Eukaryota; kingdom Metazoa; phylum Arthropoda; class Insecta; order Diptera; family Culicidae; genus Wyeomyia; species Wyeomyia smithii. The sequence goes on along the minus strand of NC_073696.1, from coordinate 24,167,944 downwards.
TTTCCGATACCGATACAATATCGCCCATTGCTAGCTTGTGCACGCGTTCGTAAGAAGGATAAGTGGGGCAGTGGCGGTCGTATGGGAACCCTGCCTAAAAGTGGTTTCGATTATAGACTAATCGGAATCGTTTAAATAATTTATACGAACATGGACGCAGGATAAGATAATTGTGTGTTGCACAATCGTTGCACTTAGGTTGACCACTACCATAGAAGGAAGGTTTCTTGCGGACAATTGCTGTTACGCAATGGCATCAAACAAGTTTGATCTAACGGAATGGATTCGAACAGCTGATGTTGAATAACTTATATTTTACACGCGACATCAAAATAAAAAGAGATTTTGATTTATCATGCCAATGATTTATCAATGACACTATTTTTCAAAGCAAACTAGAAGAATGTTTAAAAATTTGTGTTTAGTATGAAAACTTCCTAGAGAAAATGAGCAAAAGTTCGCACCGGATGTAGTAAATCACCGTTTGGGTATTTTTTAAAAAAATCTTCAGACTGAACTGCGTTTTTCTGAAAAATAAGTTAAAAATAAACGTAAAACGCCTCCACAAGAAAAGTCTTTAAAAATCAATCAAGGTGTATTTGAAAGTAACTAAAATACAAATGTAATAACGTAAGAGACAGCAAGCATCAAAAACAGATAAATTATTCACAAAAACTTGTATATCATCACCATGTTACCGAGTTTAAAACAACGAAAAGAAGACATCAAATCACCATTACACAGGCATAAATGTTAGAAATGCATTGAAAATCATCCAGAATAGAAGAGAAACCTAAATTGATCAACTCAAATTTATCCGTAAATCGTAAAAGAATCAAGAAAACAGATTCAAAACACCGAACAAGCATAGACAAAGATCCAAAATTAAACACCTGTACAGGAAACCTCAATGAAAAACTTTCCTAAAAATTCTCTTAAAATAATTGATAATCGCATTGAATTCATGACCAATCAGTATGTTTGACATCGTTGACATCTCTGACATTTGACATGTGCAATGGCTTTAAGGTAGTGTGGAATTTCGCGAAACCTCAAGTATCTGATTATTTTATTTCATCGAAATCGTTCAGAGAAAAAAAAGATAATAAATAGTAACAACCCAAGAAACATTTCAGGTTTTACAGCGTATTACAAGAATAAAATAAGCTTTAGGAGAGTCACCAAAAGTATAATGAAACATTTAGTGTTACTTGGGAACTTACTATTCTCAAACCAGTTCTCAGCAGTTTAAAATGCACTAAACTCGACGCTTACGGGAAAGATCCAAAGCTCGTAAAAAATCCGGAAATGCCAAAATATAACAGATTTTAAATTTAGAAAAAAAAATCACAGGAGGGTTGCGTGCAAAGCCACGACCGCAAGGTTGATGTAGAATACTTTTATAAGAAAGATAACCCGACTGCTTGCGTGTCAGTCATTTTTTCTAGTAAATAAACGTTGACTAATCAGATTAATCGAATTTTGCGCTTCAACAAGGATTGACCATTTTCAATAATATAGTAAGTTGCTGGTCATGGTTGGGGCTTGACAATTTTGAAATTTTGAGATGAATTTTCTTCGGATGTCGTGCTCATAACTGAAGGAAAAGATAATTCAGAACGTTCTGAGACACGGAAATAAAGTAAAATTTGTAACATTAACAAATTTAAAAATGTAAATGAGCTCAAGAGAAAACATTAACGCTTTAATCATCAGGTTTTTATTTCATCCTGAAAAGGACAATTTGTTGTTCATTTTAGTATCGAATAAGATGCCGATCACATCTTTGCGTTATCACTTACAGTGCGAATAAAGTATTCCTTGTGATAAAGTAAACAGTGAAACGCTGATATAACACTCAAAACTAGACGGCTCACGTGTTCAAAATGTCAAAATGAGTCAACTTTTCATTGAAAGCATCTACTAGTGCCCACTATCGCACAGAGACTGTATTTCACTAAAGTGCCTCACTGCATCAGCCGCTATCGATGCTGAGATCCGCTGCAACTAATGCGCTATCCATTGCTATGCCACAGCTGTGGCCGCTTTCCGCCATCGCTTGTATCCACTGCACTGCTAGTGCTGCTGCTAAGGAAGGACGACTGCTGTTGTCGCTGTCTAGAACTATTATGAGCGGCTTCGTTGTTGTTTAAGTTTATCTATATTTTTATGCTTTTGTAGGGTATAATACATGTTTTTACAAATTTAAGTGATTTACATTACTGTTTTCATCTTTGGTGAGCGAGTTTTGGTTTCTGTTTTACTAAGCTTTCTAATTGTAGAAATTTTGGATTTTGGATTGTCCACTTTGGTGGCGCTTGTTTGAAAGAAAAGAAAGGGAAACTACTTAAAACTACTATTTACAGCTTAGAACTAACTTAACCTACTATATACAAACCGCTTATTAAAGCGTATTCTGATTGCCGGCATTTTTGGACAAATTTAGATTTACTTTCTGTGATTCTGGCATCTACTTTTAGAGTGGCTGCCTCTTGCTGGAGGTCTGAGATTCTGGTGTCATGAGGACAATCGAGGATCATCCGTAAGATTCGGTTTTGTGCAATCTGTATTTTGTTCCTGTGAGTTTGTGCACATGACTCCCACACCGGAGCCGCGTAAAAGACTGCGGGGGCAATTATTTGTTTGTAGACTGCCAGTTTGTTTGTTCTTGAGAGGCGAGATCTGCGACAAATAAGCGCGTATAGTGACCGAACCAAAGCTTAGCACTTAACCAGAATCCTCTCAACATGCGATCGGAAAAGAAGCTTCTCGTCGAATAGCAGCCCAAGATAGGTAACTTCGGAAGACCACTCAACCCCGGTACCGTTCATGACCACAACGCATGATGGAGGGGGCTTCAGTTTAGGAGATTGTCGATGAAGGAACATTATTGTTTGGGTTTTGGAAGCGTTGATCTTCATTTTCCAGGTGTTAGCATATTCGACAAAGGCATCTAGGCATCGCTGAAGTTTGTTGGTGATCTCACGAAACATTCTTCTCTTGACGGCAATTGCAGTGTCATCTGCGAACAGAAAGAGCACGCAGCCATCTCCTAGGGAAGGAATATCGAAGGTGTAAATGCTGTACAGCAAAGGGCTCAGCAGACTGCCCTGCGGAACCCCTGCTGGGATGGAAAAAGTATTTGATAAACAACCATTCAGCGATACCCTGAACGACCTCTGCCGAAGGTAGCTACAGATGATTTTTGTCAAATATGGTGGAAATTTGAAGGCACAGAGCTTGTATACCAGACCGTCATGCCAGACATTGTCAAACGCCTTTTCGACGTCCAACAATGCCATGGCTGTGGACTTGGATACAGCCCTGTCCCTTCTGATGTTGTTCATCACCCGCACCAACTGGTGCGTGGTGGAGTGACCCTTCCTAAACCCAAACTGTTCCGGGAGGAGGTTGTTTTCCTCAGCCACCTTCATCATGCGGTTGAGGATCAGTATTTCAAACAGTTTGCCCAGCGATGAGAGTAGGCTGATCGGACGGTAGCTTGATGCTAGCGTCGGATCTTTCCCGGGTTTGCGGATCGGTACGATCTTGGCTATCTTCCAAATGCTTGGATAGTAGTGCAATTCCAAGCATCTGTTGAAGATAGAGCTCAACAACAGGTGAACCCTGTTGCTGAGCTTTTTTAAGACCATATTGAAGACCCCATCAAACCCAGGAGCCTTCATGTTCTTAGTACTCATCAGCGCTGAGCAAACCTGTTCTGTTGTGATTTTATGTTCTAGAGGAACTGTACAAGGGGAGTTATCTAGGTTTCGAACGCACTGTTCGACCTGGTCTTCCATTGGACTAGCCATGTTCGAGCCAAGCAAATGCGATGAGGCAATGTGATCGCCTACCGCATTTGCTCTCTCGACCGGCGCAACTAGAAGCCTCTCTCCGACCCTGAGGGAAGGAACCGGTTTGGGGTGCGATTTCAGCACTTTGGCTACTTTCCAGAATGGCCTGGAGCGGTCGTCCAAACTTTGGACTACGCGTCCGAAATTTTCATTCCGGAGTGAGACCATCCTGGAAGCAATTTGCCTATTCAGATCGGTCACCTCAAGCCTAATCTCCAGATCCCTGGTCCTCTGAAACTGGCGTCTACGCACATTCCGCAATCTAATTAGCAGCCGGGTATGGGAATCAATAACAAAGAACTTACCCCTCACAGGAACACGTTGCACACACGCGTCGTCGGCCACGTTTATGGCTCGTTGGAGACCCTCCAACGCCTGGTCGATGTTTTCCACGCTGTCAAGCGGCGGCGCCTCGTCAATGTTGTTGTCCACCATTCGAGCAAAGCGCTCCCAGTCGACATGGTGGTAGTCTTTCCGCAGACAGCTGGCAGGAGCAACACCGATCCCCACCTCAGCAACGACAGGTTGGTGGTCTGAGCTAAGATCGTTGCGGGTCACTGGTTTGGAGAGCTCGATGTTGGCCAGAAAGAAGTCCAGGGTTGAAGGGTTCCCCGCTGGGGAGATGAAAGTCGGCTCATCCGGAAACTGCACCGTGTAAAAGCCATGCTGCGAGTGTTCGAAGAGTTGGCGACCGTTCTGATTCTGCCGATAATTTCGCCAGGCCTCGTGCCGAGCATTTAGGTCACCCCCAACGACGAAGCGGGAGTTAGTCCTGGTGATGGTTGCCAGGTCGTTCTTGAGCTGCATTGCTGTACCGTTGCTTATACTACACTGGCGAGGACAGTAGACGACGATGAACCGGATGAACCCGGTAGCTGATTTGACCTCCACACTAAGGGCTTCGATGATGGCGGTGCGTAAGTGCGACAAGATGTTATATTTCATCCCCTTTCTGACGATGATCGCGAAACCCCCCCCCCCCTGGAGTTGGTGCGATCAAGACGGATGATGTTGTGATCCGGCAGCCAAAAACTGTCGCCGGATTTCAGGTGGGTCTCTGTGAGTAGACCCACGTCGATGTTGTACTTGCGGAGAAAGTCAGCAAGCTCGATGTTTTTTGCCGTCCGCAGGGCAATCCGACGTAGAGTGGTCCTTGGCGCAGATGTTGCAACGCGGTTTGATGTTGCAATTCCGGGTACCGTGACCGAAGTTGAGGCACCTCTGACACTGCGTAACGTCTCGACGGCCTCCACGATAGGGCTCCCAACGGATGATAATGGAGAACAAAGAGCGGATGGCTCGCAAAGCGCTCAGTGTAACTGTCCCTTTTGGGAAATGAACCAGAAAGAGGCAGTCCGGGTATTTCCTTTCATTTTCATTCCTGCGTTTGATCAGATAGACAGCAATTGGGGCTAATTTGTACCTATCCTTGATTTCGGCACCGATCAGCTTGGGGTCGAAACCTGGCAAGCCTCTGATGACCACCTTGAATAGCTTTTCCCCAGGAATGACGTGGATGAACAACTCAGTTTTAGAATTTTTCAAAAACTTCATGGCCTTCTCAAAATCCAGCTTCGTGTGGAGCATAACCTTCGTACCGATGCCGCATAACTTATATTCAGCTGCTACGCCCAGCGATATAAAGTCGCTAATGAGCTTGTTGAGAGGGACGTTTTTCACTACCAGCGGGGGAAGCTTCACTTTCACCGTATTGGGGCTGGCAGAATCCGGAACATCAGTCGGCCCGCCAAAATCTCCAACGTTGCTAAAGTTTGTCACCGTGTCGCAGTCAGCCACACTTTTCGAACTGCAACTGCTTCCACCTGGTTTCTTCTTTTTACTGCCTCCTTCAGCAGCGGAATTTTGTTTCGCAGGGCTCGAGCCTGCTCTTCTCTTTTTCTTTGACATCACACAGCGATGCAAGCGACGAACTGTCACACAAAACGGAAATTTTTTTTTAACTAACCCGGCTTTTCAGAAATAGAACTGTACTTCTCAACATTTTGAGAGCGAATGTGATGATGAGCGGCTTCGGCTGAAACAGGCTCTTATATAGGCCAAATAGCATGTTTGGAAAGGCAAGGTATATGATTCTGTCGACCGTGCTCGGGAAGCAATCATATAACGACCAATCAGAGGTCGAATTTTTCGTTTTTACAAGGCTTGACTATTTTCAATAGTACAATAGTGTGAATAATGAAATTACAATTATATTCTTTTGGGAAGAGTCTTAGAAGATTTTCCAATCTATTGCTGCAAGAACGAAGGAAATCCATCGAATACTAACCGATTTATTAGCATTTGAAATTGGACATATTTCTCACTTTTTTCGGTTTTAGATTTTCATTTCACATACCTATGTAGCCGAACTTCCTGAGAGAAGTATTCTACTTCAAAAAAACAGACGGTTGTAAAGTAGGCAATGTATGTGATTTTTTCGAGGATGCGAAAAGTGAATTCATTAAGCAGACAGTATGTGAAGTAGAGAAAGAACGAAAAATAAGCGGACTGGAAATATGATACAGATTTGGAAAAATAAACCTGTATCATTTTTCCAGTCCGCTTATTTTTCGTTCTTTCTCTACTTCACTGCTTAATGAACTTGCTTGTTAACGGGAAAAAGCCGTTGTTAAAAATAGAAATTCAGTTCGCGAAAAGTGAACTCAGGCTGAGGATGTGATTAAGACTTAGAAAAAATTATCCTTAATTGTAGCGCAAACGATTTTCAACGGTCAGAGTGACATTAACATTCAACAATGATGCAACGCAGCTTTTCATTGGACGAAGTGCCGGCCGATGTACCTAGTGCTGAGTTACCGCTACCGAACAAAGTCATCGCGATCTATTTAAACCGCTGCAGCTGGTGCTGCCACTAGCACTGTTAATACTCACTGCAGCTGCTGCTACCCACTGCAACTTAGTTTGGACCAGGCATCCCAATTGTGCAGTCTGTTTTTACTGTCTTCCGTGGGTATTTTAGTGGCTGCTGTTTGTTCGTGATACCTATCCGCGTTGGTAGTTACATTGAGAACGCATTGGAAACAAAACATCTCAAAAGGAAACGGAATACATTTCCGTGTGTCGATTCGGCATTATTTGGATTACGGATACGGATACGGATACGGATTTGTTTCGTTTTCCGGATATACGGATCTGTAGACAAAATCTATGGATTTTTGAAAATGTCTACGAATATCTTTTCAGTGCATGTTGCTTAATAGATCATTGCACGATGACGTCACAAAAAAAGAAGAAGACAGAAATTTGACAGTTGTAGCGGGTTTGTTTACATAGTAAAATTTTTGGCTCGAAAAAAAATGCGGAAGTGTCTTGTTAAAAATTGTGTTTCCAAGAACAAACGAAAAGATTGCAGTAACGATTTCACATAAGCGGAGAGTTTTTTTTCGATTTCACCCCTATTACTAAACAGTGACTGGAAAAAATTCTAACACCTTGTAAACAAACCCGTGGGAAATGTCAGGAAAGTGTTATTGATTTTCGTGAGCAATGATCTATACTTAGCTCCCTCTAGAAACGAAATTAAATCTGACTTTGAAGGGAGTTATTGCGATTACGAAGTTGAAAAATATTTTCAAGGCTGCTCGCACCTACACGAACTCTCATATGTGATTGTCAAAATGTGTGTGATGATCATGCTTGTCTTTTCTCCTCAGAAAACCCCTAGAGCGCAGGAGAACATCTTGCACTGCGAAAAAAACTGCCGTCACACTAAAGAGCAAATCAACGATCATGCTAGAAGAGAGCGACAAACGATTTTTATCTGCTGTGCTTCCTGAAAGCACTGCGGTGAAATCTGAAATCTCTTTCTCTTGCGAGACAATGAACTATTGTGTACTTTCTCACACGTGTGGACATCACGCACAATAATTACACTGCAGAGCTATCTGCGGTGCGTTTCACAGTTGGTTTCTTGAGCATGGCAGAAGAGGAAAAGAGATTGGGTCGCTCATGCCGGTCGAATTCACTCTGGTGGAATTCGTTTTCGCAGTGTAGCTACATGAGGACTACACTTTTGTCCGGTAGGTTTTTTTCACCTTCCGGACTACTCGCCAGTAGACACTGTTGTGAACTTCTGCGTTTTCTCTGTAGAGTGATTCACCCCTCCTGTTTCTATCAGATGTGGGGTGAGCTGGAAGTGTGTTTGCCTCTCTGTAAGCCGGCTGAAACAGTTTAGAGTGGAGAAAGAAGCAGTGTGGTGAGAGCATTTGCTACACGCAGGCACATACTGGAAGGGGAGTGCGCGGTGATTTTTTTCTCTTCTCCTTTCACTAAATGGGTACAGAGGAGAACGACAAGCATGGCACTCAATTTCACAGAAATGGTTGAAAAGCTATAATTTTTCTTAGGTAACTATTATAAACTTTAGGGCAACTTTTTATCTCTTTTGTCGACCAGTGTAATCGTAAAGCTCTGTTCAATTATTCGTGAAATTCTTCGGTTTCGGAAAATAACCCCGGAAAACCGGATTTCCAAAAATGAGAAAGTTCTCTTGTTGGTTTTAAAGTAGATAAGTTGCTGAATCTTTTGGTGCTAAAACTATCAAGATCGGATGAAAACTGCATAGGTTCTAGTGCAAGATCGCGCGAAATGACCTATGGTCGAATATCGACCATTTTTGATTTGAATGAAACTTTGCACACGTATTTGGCTTAGCAAACTGAGCATTTTTCACAGGTGGAGAAATTTTTCACACCCATGAGTTACATTCTAGAAGGGCGTATGCCTTTTGGCATAGGTTTTATTCGAAGCATTGTAGCCCAGGTACCGTTGGTTGTATAGAAAAACTGTCTGAGAATGAGTTGTAGGGAAATCAAAATGCACCATAATAAATATACACTGTACAAAAAAAATTTTTTTTGACCAGAAAATATTAAAAAATAAACATTAAATTTCAATTTAAAAAAAAGAGGTGAATTTTTTTCTAATTTTTTTTTCAAAAAAACTTCATGTTAATACGCATCTTTTAAAAAAAAGGTCCAGGGTGGAGAAATGAAAAATAATTTTTTTATGGTAGATCATTTTTTTATGAAAATTCAAATTCGAACATTTTTCAAAATATTTGTTTTCTGATGATTTTAAAAGATGCAGAGAGTCATTTTGAATCAAAAAGCTCTTGGTAGTAAACATTCTAATGGCATCGGTTTTCGAGTTATTTTAAATTTAAGCTCGAAAAATTCTTAATATTTAGGAAAATACACGTTTGTCTTAATTTGTCCATGGTTCTCCAGCAAAAACCATACGTTCATTGGAATGCTTGATCAAAAATATACAATTCATTCTTTGACAACAAAACGATTGGATAAATAACTCAAGCGCTAAACCTAAGCCTACCTACACGTTCCCCCTTGCCGAATGTTTTATAAAAAATAGGTTTGTCGTGCAACACTACCTACTTGTTTACTTATTTAAAACTGTTTGTAAAGTACGCAACCAATAACTACTGGGTTACCTATAATAACTGTTTTCGTATATAAATACGATTGCACTACTCCAGATGTGTTAGTACAGTTTGCATTTTGTGAAGATGAATAAAGTGAAAATGGAATACACCAAGCTCAAATGCTGTAAACCCTTTCCTGATCATCGGTGCTCATCAAACTTCTGCAAATTAAACGAAAACGTTATTGCAAAACTAAAAATATTGAACAGTCACGCTCATTTTAATACGTCTTTATCAATTTGTGATTCGTGTAGTTATTGGAATGATAGTCAAGCCACCATTCATCCCTTCGTTGTTGACTATTCAGAACCTGGAACACTTTAGAATACCAGTTCGGTTTTAGCTCACGAGAGAGAAACATCGTTTGTTTGGAACTCTTGAAACCGATTTTTTCCATATTGTCTATAAGATTTTATACGTGATTGGAGTGAAATAAAGTAGCTACACAGGGGTGACCGCTGGAAGATGACGGAGGATTCAGGCGGTAGAGATCCGCCTTGGGCCTTCGGATCCAGGTTCAACGGCCTGAACTTGGACCAACAAGATTTGGATTGGACACAGACACATACGAAAGGAAACAATCGAGGAAACAAAGGAAACAAAAGAACGGCAACACGAGAAACGCAACGAGAATACCAGTTCACGAAACAATTAAGAGTGGATTCAATACCAACTCACAATGGACCACGCTATCTTGTTTTAAACCGTACCGATGGAAAAAAGACAATGACTACTGTCTCCCCATTTTTCATCAGGAAAGCAATAGACAGCATTACTACAAATGTTTCGATCACCAGAACGAAAGAAGGCGGATTACTACTAAAAACCGTAGACAGACAACAGGCAGTAAAACTACTTAAGCAGACCAAACTAGGCGAAACAATAGAAGTTGAAATAAAGGAACATCCAACACTAAACACAACACGTGGAACAATTTTCTGCCCAGACCTCAACATGCATACCGACCAGGAAATCGTCGAGGAAATGAAAGACATACACGTTATTGATGTCAAACGAATCAAGCGCCGTAAGGGTGATCAGTATGAAGACTCAGGAGCATTCATTCTAACGTTTAATCTGGGAACCCTCCCTGGTTCCATAGATGCCGGTTTTCATCGCTGTAAAGTCCGACAGTATGTACCACCTCCATTGCGTTGCATGAACTGTCTGAAATTTGGCCATAAGAAGGATCAATGCAAAGGAAATCAAGTTTGTGCTAACTGCGCCAGTTTATACCACGATAGGACTGAATGCCAACAAAAAACCACGTGTGTTGTTTGCCGGGAAGACCACCACGCCTTATCTAAGAACTGTCCAGTATACATCGATGAACTCGAGATCCAGCGACTAAGAGTAATCGAAAAGATCACTTATCGTGAAGCAAGACAAAAGAGAAGATCCCAAGCACCAGACCCAAATCCACCTCGGCTGAGAGAATTGTTCTCTAGTCAACTCAAAATTCGAAACAATATCAACAACGAGAGACAAGCAGAGAACCCCACTGGAGACCAACGTACAGAGAGAACCGAACGTAACCCACGCAACTTTAACAGCAGTACTCAGATGAACACCAGAACATCCAATCTCCAACCCGAAGACAACTCATCGAATCACGCCAGCGATTCACTAGACGCAACTACAACTACACAGCATAGACATCAACAGCAGACAGAAGCTCAATTTCAGAATGACTCACGATACAGTTCGATAAATACAGGTACCACTAACACGACTAACAACATGATTTACGGAATAAACGAAAATACAACTGATCCTAACACTACTAACTCAATTAGAAACCTCAGTAATCTATCGCAAGCAATATCTCAGTCGATATTTGTCGATGAGATAGATATAGATAATATCTAGTTTTTCAAATTGCTCAAACCTCTTGGCTTACTAAACACAACCACAATGGATAATTGCATTTTACAATGGAATATTAATGGATTTTACAATAATTTCAACGAACTAAAATTGATTATAAAAGATTTCAACCCATTTGCAATATGCATCCAAGAGAGTCATTTTAATCACTCTAGGGCACCTACGCTTAAAGACTATTCAATTTTCTATAAACTTGATCAATTTCACATGCGGGCATCAGGAGGTGTAGCCATATGTGTAAAAAACGAATTCCATGCCAAAGAATTGAATCTCTACACAAACTTACAAGCTGTGGCGGTCAAAATGTTTTACCCACTTGAATTTACACTTGTTTCACTATACTTACCCCCAGACCAACAAACCCAAAGAACAGACATAGATCATCTTATACAACAATTAAGTGTTCCATTTCTCATAACCACTGACTGCAACGCTCACAATGTTATGTGGGGAAGCAGACAGAACAGTACCCGTGGAAAAATGCTGGAATCAATCATAAACGACTGGAACTTGAACGTCTTTAATGATGGGTCACCCACACATTTCAGTGTGGGAAATAATAGCTATTCCGCCATTGATATCTCATTTGGTACTCCATGCCTATCAAACCATTTCTGTTGGACTGTACACTCTGACTTATGCTCGAGTGACCATTTTCCAATTATAATCTCACCGCTTTCGAAAATGCTAAATACTACAAGACGCCCCCGTTGGATAACTTCTTCGGCTAACTGGAACCAATACCAGACTAATATAACTCTTAGCTTGAACGAAAAATCTCCAATAGAACCATTAAGCCAACTAGATCATCTTACTTTAAGCATTACGAACGCAGCAAAGCAGTCAATTCCCCAGACATCGAGCATAGTAAAGAAATGCAAACCTCCCTGGTGGTGTAAAGATATACAAAATTGCATCAACGCACGAAATAAGGCATTAAGAGTATTTAACCAAAAAATGGACACTGAATCTGAAACAAAATATAAAATTGCAAAAGCTAGAGCCCGACGACTTATTAGGCAGCACCAACGAGAGTCCTGGCAGAAGTATACAACATCAATCGATAATTTAACACCAATAAAAGAAGTTTGGTCTAAAGTACAAAAGATATCAGGAAAAACTAATTTTCAAGGAATAACCTGCCTCAAAAGCAATTCTAAATTGATTCACTCACCAGATGCAATTGCTGAAGAATTGGGCAGAACTTTTTCGTTATCAGCTAGTTCCTCGGTCTATTCCCCACAATTTATTGAATACAAAAATCATACACAAAATACTGAAATAATTTTGTTTGAAGAAATTATTCAAAGTGATTTGAATGCTAATTTTTCAATGCAAGAGTTACAAATCGCCTTGAAAAGCTGCAAGGGCTCCTCCACTGGCCCAGATAATATACACTACGATATGCTCAAAAATTTACCAATAAATGCACACCACTATCTTCTGCAGGTATTTAATAATATATGGAATCAGCGTTTGTTTCCGGCACACTGGAAAGAATCAATTGTAATAGCAATTAAAAAACCTAACAAAACCCCGTTAAATCCCGCAAACTATCGTCCAATATCATTAACCTGTTGCATTTGCAAAGTCCTCGAAAAAATGATAAATCGTAGACTAATGTGGTACCTTGAATCCAATAATTTACTAGATAACACTCAATCGGGTTTCAGAAAGTATAGAAGTACAATAGACAACTTAGCTGTACTAGAAAATGATATCCAAGAAGCTTTTCATAAAAGAGAACACTTGGTGTGTATCTTTTTCGATATTGAAAAAGCTTATGACACTGCCTGGAGATTTAATATAATGAAAACACTTTCCTCTTACGGAGTTAGAGGTAACATGCTGTGGTTCATTCATAACTTTCTCCAAGATAGAAGTTTCCGTGTAGCAATTGGAAATACGTTCTCACCAAAATTTACACAAGAAAATGGGGTCCCACAAGGCTCAGTGCTCAGTGTGACACTATTCCTAGTGGCAATGAACACTTTAAAAAACTGTATTCCGCAAGGTGTTAGGAAATACAAGTTTGCGGACGATGTAGCAGTTTTTACGTCCGGATCAAGCCTAACAAAAATACAACAGCGTTTGCAGACCACCTTAAATAACTTAGACAAGTGGAGTGAAACTACAGGATTTCGTTTTTCCGTCAGCAAAACAAAAATTGTTCATTTCTGTCGTAAAACAAGCTGCAATACTAACCCTCATTTAACTCTCTACGAACAGGAAATTGAGGTAGTAAATACCCACAGATTTTTGGGAATGTTCTTTGATAGAAGGTTAAACTGGGATCGACACCTGAAACACGCTAAAACTAAAGCTCTGGGAGCCATAAAAATAATCCGCACTTTATCAAACACAAACTGGGGGTCAAATAGGAAAATACTTCTTACCTTACATAACACACTAGTTTTGTCAAGGCTAGAATATGGAAACATGGTATACAACTCGGCGTCAAATACATGGTTGAAACAACTGAACTCAGTTCACCACTTGGGTATTAGATTAGCAACAGGTGCATTTCGTACAAGTCCCTCCGTTAGTTTACTTTGTGATGCAGGTATGATGAATTTATCTTTCAGAAGAGATCTTCACACACTAGTATACGGAATAAAATCAATGGCATTACCAGATCATGTGTTATTCAATAAACTATCTAATCGTCATAATTCATCCTCACCAAAAAATTCCAAATCTATAGAACAGCGATTCAAAATGTTATGCTCCACATACAATTTAGAAATTGAAGATGTTTACTACCGTGGGTTCCACCTAAACCCCCCGTGGAATATTGGAGAACTGAAAGCAGATTTTTCTATGAGCAAGACTTTAAAATCAAATACATCTTCTGGAGTCTACCAGAAAGAGTTCCTGGAACGAATCTCTAAATATGATGGATTTTATCTTATCTATACAGATGGTTCAAGACTTGCTAGTAACGTTGGCTGTGCTGTATTCAGTACACTTTATCAAACGCAAATGCGTTTACCCAATCAGACATCAATTTACTCAGCGGAACTTATTGCAATAAAAATCGCTATAGAATATGCCATCAAAGACGATTTACATAATAAATTCTTAATTATTTCGGATTCGAAAAGCTCACTGGAAGCGATACAAAATCCTTTTTCGGAAAATGCATTGATACAAGAAATACACAAACTTTTGCAACATACTATACAGACACTCAAAACTATCAGATTTCTATGGATTCCAAGCCACAAAGGAATACCAGGAAACGAAATTGTCGATGAACTAGCAAAGGAAGCCACCGCCTTTCCCTTAAAACACACAACCACAACACACAGTGATCAAATAACAGCTTGTAAACGAGCTGTGATAAATAAATGGCAACGTCTCTGGGAAAATGTTGAAAACAATAAATTAAGATCGATCAAATCTAATGTGTCGCATTGGAACACCTCCTATTGCTTGCAAAGAAAAGATTCAGTTGTGATTACCAGACTCAGGATTGGGCATACAAAAATGACCCACGAGTATGTTTTTAAGCGAGAAGAGCCCCCTCAATGCCTAACTTGTAATCTGCCACTAAGCGTCGAGCATATAATTATGCACTGCCCAGAATATGAAATTTTGCGAGCCAAACATAAAATCGATAGCCAAAGTTTGAGTGATAACCTTGATAGAGTAAACAATTTATTAAAATTTCTTAAAGAATCTAACCTTTATAAAGAAATTTGATATTATACTTAGATAGATTTAAGTTACTTTTCTTATGTATCATTAAATTTACTGTAAAATTTATATTTGATTAAGATGCAAATAGCCGTTAATGTGCTCGGCATCATAAATAAATTATTATTATTATTAGAATATCAGCTTCATCATAATATCGGAAGTGCTCCATCATGATACTGTTGCGGTTCAGGTGTTCATTGCCAAATTAATAAGTTTTTTGAAAACAACAATAGAATTGAAAAAAGCGATATTAAAGTCTGATGGAGCTGCCTCACAATATAAAAATAGAAAAAACTTTGCAAGCCTTTGCAAGTTCGAAACAAAATATAACGTCGATGCAGAGTAGCATTTTTTTGCGACTTCTCATGCATTGCTTCCCATGCGATGCAATTGGTGGCATATTAAAACGAATGGCAGGAAATGCAAGTTTAGCTAAAGAACATGAACAACCCATTACAAGCCCAAAAGAATTGTATGATTGTAATAAAAATTCATCAAAAATGTCATTTAGTTGGGTATCATATGAATAATATGAACAAGGAGTAACATAATGGAGCAATATTTTCAAAAAATCTATAATAATAGCTGCCACATAAAAGAATTACTCTTTTGTTCCGATTTCAGAAATTAAGATACAAACGAAGCTGTTTTCAAAAGATGACGAATCATTTACTTATGATGTATATAAAATATTAGGTGAAACTAGTTCTGTAAAGTATCTATGTCATAAAAAAATATGTTCCTAAGATAATAAAACTCGAAAATAAATATTTGATTCTTATATTTATTTACATCACTTAGAACATTTAACTCTTTTCTTGAGAACCGTTCGCCCAATCGTTTTGTTGTCAAAGAAAACCTATGCCAAAAGGCATACGCCCTTTTAGAATGTAACTCATGGGTGTAAAAAATCTCTCCACCTGTGAAAAATGCTCAGTTTGCTAAGCCAAATACGTGTGCAAAGTTTCATTCAAATCAAAAATGGTCGATTAAATTTTCGCGTATTTCCAGGCGATTTGAAATGATTTTGCTCTTTAAGAATTTCATTCAACCCGTGGGTACTCGAGTACTGGTAATACTGTACTAATAAAATAAACAGTAAAGAAATTACATTTGGATAATGATGTTTTACCATTCTGTGGTTACAGGTGAGTAAAAGGCACCAGCTTATTAGTTTGGGTCCACTACTTGGTCATTTTCCCAATGTGATCTCCAAAGATAAATGGCAGATAATTGATAATGACTTCAGTGAGGTGAAAACTCTGGATATGGAAAAGTTAGGCGTAACCGAAAGAGATCATTCTGATGAATTTTGGACGCAAATCTGTAATTCGCGAACGAAGGATGGGAAATATTATAAAAAAAGTCGATGATCCAACATATATATTTTCCATTCCTAAGGCGGTTATTGAGAGCAATTCTGGCCGTACCGCATTCCTCAGCTGCGGCTGAGCGCATATTTTCTGCTCAAAATCTCAATAAGACAAAAGCGAGAAACAAACTTTCTAACGACACGATGAACGGCATTTTGAGAACAAAAGATTGGTTGAAAACTTTTGGGAACGCGGCTAGGTCAGTACTTATCCCAGAAGATATGCTAGCTAGGTTTAACTCAACTATGTATAATACCATTTCTAAGTTACAGACGAATGAAGAAGAAGAAGAAGAAGAAGAGGATTATAAGGAATTCTTCAAATTTCAAATAAAGTTCAATGATCAATATTTCTGAATAAAGAATACCGAAATAAAAATTCCAGGTTGAAAAAATCCTATTTTATATCATGAACGATGAAAGAATGGACCAGGATGTATAAAATTCCCAAAAGTTTGAATGGAGTATCGTACAGAAAATAGCATTAGTTTAGATTTTATTTTGACGGCGAAATTTCAAGTTCAAGTAGGTAAGTTCGATGTACGGGCTAACCACTTCGGGAATAACTTCAACACTAGCAGTTTATAAATTTCATTCGAATAGTCACCGGACGAAGCACAAACAATGAGAAAATGCAATTCATTAACAGCTAAATGGGTATAAGAAGGTAGAGACGTTCCCCTGGGTTTAACATGTTTCAAGTTGGGTACATCGTTATAAATAAATTAAATTTGAAGAAAGGAATCGATTTCACTGTTTCCTAATTTATTCCAAGCATATAAGTGTTTGTCAATGAATCACTTCTTTCTCTCTTTCCCTTCTGTTGTTCATCGAATCGTTTCAAATGAAACTGATGACTATTTTAATTGACGGAGACAAAGACTCTTTCCTTTCCTTCAGCGTCTCAATTGAAACTAGAACCGCATCGCGTCGTTTGATGACAGTTTTCTTATACCGCAAGCCGCAGTTAAAACGGCAATGGCATCCAATAAATATGTCACGCAGGGCCCGATCAATATTTCGGATTTTTTTTCCGTTGATCACTGGCGCTGCGTAACCACTTCGGATTGTGAACCTGGTGTTGGTGTCCTCCGTTACATATCGTCACGATTTTTTTCTCCCTCATTCATATAATTGCGCGAAGTACTGTTTGGAATCCCCCTGTCTACGTTAGCGCTCATTGTCATTTTCAATTGAAAATCGTCATGTGAGAGTGACGCTGATAAACTCCGCTTTCAATTGAAACGTATTTGTATCATTTTCTAGCCCTTCAGTTGTCAAAATCGAAGCAAGAGCTTTCGAGTAATTCTCATGTGACTCACGAAGTGCTTGAGAATGATACAAAAGCTGTTCAATTGAAAGTGACGGGTGAAAGCGTCACTATAACCTGATAATTGTCAAATGAAAATGACTCTGTCAGGCTCTGCACAGGAGACTGTTTTCCATGCGAAGTTTGTGTAAAATGGATGTTCTTGACGTCAATAACAATGCAGCTGGTTAGAAATTTTATACAGCATCTAGTAGACTGATTACTGTCAAGAAAATACATGTAAAATAGGAAGTATGTGAGATCCGGTTTAGTATTTAATTTAAGGTTATGTTTTTTAAAGTGTTGGTAGGTACATAGCGTGTTCAAATCTAAATATTTAAAGCTTCCCGCCGCGTAAACTCGTGATGACTCTATGCAAATGAAATCTTGACAGATAAAATGCTGTTTGCAAATCATCATCAGTATTTTTACCGCAGCGCCAGCTGTCAGTCGAACAGGCATTTTAATCGCCTATTGTGACTACGTACTACGTAACGTATACCGAAGTAGGTAACAGACATGTAATGATCATAATTTCTCTCTTTTCCCTCTTTCTCGCGTTCTCTATTTTTAAGAATTTATATTCCTTCAAATTTATTGAATTATTTATTAACTCATTGTACTAATTCATTACAAATATTATTACGCCCAAATTAAATTTTGAGCGAGGTGTACTTTTGACGTCCATGTCTAGTGATACGAAAATTTATTTTCTTTTGCAAAAAGTTGTTCCGCCAAAACCGGACGACAGCTTTGGTGGGGTGGTATGTGTAATGTCCACGGTCCATACAAAATTTTTAGAATTTATATGAGTAGTTTCCACGGGGGGAGGGGATCAAAATCGTTTAAAATCTGTCCACGTGGAATGTGAATGGCCCCTAAGGTGAACAGCAAAGAACTAGAAGGCAACGTTATAGTCTTTATTCTGCCAATATCAGCACTGTCATAAAAAAACTGTCATCGCTCGGTACATTTTTTCATCTGATTTTAACTTGGGCATCGAAACAATTAAGATTTATGTAACAAGCAACTCAGGCGCTGGATGACGTAATGCTGCGGTTTCGACCATAGAGCACAGGCACTTTTGGGTGCTTCAGGGGAAGGTTAGGTTCAAATCGAAAAGGGAGTAGTGCAGTTCAGGCCAAACACTAAACAAGCACTTCCAGGTCAGTCTTTTGTGTTTATAATGTGGTAATATAAATGCATTTACTTTATTCAAATTAGGCTGTCCTGGCGATGAGAATGCACATTGTTATTCGCATTCCTCCTGGTTCCGTACGGTGATAGTTTTACGATATCCGACCGAGCGACGACCGACGGACCAAACCGACCGACCGTCGGTCGGTGATGCAAGAAGGATGCAAATTACACCTACTATACAGTACACGTACCAGTAAATAGTTTGGCTAGCAATTTGGCGTTTCTTTGGGCGGCTTACAGCCGGTGGCCAAGAGTCCTGCCACTTCCGGCTGGACAATGGAATGTGTGTTACATTGTACGTAATGGGCAGTTCGGGCGTCAAGCTTTTGCAGAGTGTGCAGGATTACAAACAACGGCTGAACGTTTATTTGTTCTTCTGACATTTGATGTTTGCCTTTCTCGTTGATGAACGTTTGACGTCTGTCCATAGCCGGTTCAGTGAAAAACTTTTTTGCTAGAGAAGCCTTTAAGATGCATTTTTGCTGTGAATATTAATTAATGTTTTTCCATGCGAATTTTTTTTCAGGTTTGATACTCCAACTTCTCAACTCTGCAGGTGAAAAAGTTAAAAAAAAACTACTCAGCCTGCGAAAGGATTGAAATCCCGCGGGTGTTTTGTCGACAAGTTCATTTATCCTCCCTCTTGCTGTTCACGGTGCTTTTGCCTCCCCACCCTAAGGTAGAATGAAGAAATGAATACACAATGAGCATGTTTTATACAAAAGGGATCCACCGATGGCGACGAGGATGACGACGACGACGACGACGACTGGAGCTGGTGTGAAATAATTCACGAAATCCTTTTACGCCACGCAAAGATAAATACGCCAGTGGATCCTCTGCAGCTTCTGCTGCTAATGCCGGAAAGATCCGGACCCTCAACCCTCATTCAAATTATTATCATACCCGCAGCGAAAAGTTTTACACAAAACAACAAACGCAAACACAAACTCGCACGAGCTGACAAACAGACGGGGGGAAGAAAGTTCAAGCTTTCGAAATGGGTGGTGGGGAGGGAGCAAAAGCTTGGGATGGAAGAAAATACACGCTTGGAAGTTTCCCGGTCCCCGTTTCACCCTGCCCCACTACCGGCGGTGTTTTGAAAAACTCTCATCTTTAACGGTGTAAGCGATGGCATTCGACATTCGACAGCATGCAAAAAGGGTAGCCAATGGCATTCCGCAATACAGTAATAACAACAACAGCAAAAAAAAAACAGGACGACTTTTCAACTTCGGATGGGCGCACGGTGGAAATTAGCTGAACAAAACCAATGTTCTTATTATTCTAGTCGCCAAAATCGTGAAAAGGTCGCAGAGTAATTGCTCGCCAGGTTCGTCGCTTCTACGTTTTAGTACGGGAAAACTTATTTAAATCTCTGAAAAACTTATTTTTGCTAGGGGTATTAAAATCCACAAAAAGTTTGAGCTTTAGGACTTCATATTTTGACCGACTTTTGTACCAAGCACTGCCATTGTGGGGCGCGAGCACACGCACACACAAGCATAGAAACAGCAGCCGACGGCGGTGGATCGAAGACGAACAACTTTTCTATCTGCTGATACCCGCCCAGCAATAATTGCTGTTCGGTAATATCCCCACCAAGCAGATGGGATTTATTTGAATTTATTACTCTTACGTTTCCACCGCTTCCCACCATTAGCCCCCATCGCACCAACCACCCGCCTCAATCATTTAGTGGGAAGCAGCTTAGAGCGATGCGTGAGAAATCCGGTGGCTTCATGGGCTCTTTTTTTCCCCCGCGTTTTGATCAATCAACATTACTCTCCCTCAGAAGGACTAACTTTTCCGTTCCACAAGTCCATAGTGTGCGGTGCCTACACGGCTGATGATAAACTGCTTCTGATCTCGTCTTCTCGCATTAGCCGGGGATCAGCGTAAATTGCAATTTATGAGCAGTTTTATGATTTATTTTCGTTTTGTCGGGAGAGTGTTTCTATGTTTTTTCCGAGTGCATCTCCGTCAGCGTGTTTGGATCGATCTGCTGCATAATTTGGTTTGGTTGAACGGCTATGCCGTTGTTCTGTCCAAAATCGGCCGAAAAACTTTTATCAACAATCGAATCCACATCGATCTCAGTGGTAACATTTTCCCGTACTTCTCGCTCTCATACACCCACAACGATTACGTTTAATTAACCGAAAATGGATGAATTTTTCATCTTTATTCATACGCATGCGGCCGAGCGAGGTCTGAACCGAATGAAAATGAAATTTATTTCCCTAGTTTGGTTGGCTGTTTGCAATTGTTCTCGCATGCGTGGTGCGTTGGCGGGGGAAGAGGTTTCTGAGGGATGAAAGCTGTTTAACGATAATTTAATCATGCTTGATTTAATTTTCTTTCAAACGATTGATGTTAAAACCCGCCTGCCCTTTATGTGTTGGGAAGAGGAGTTTTGCATATGGAAAAAGCGGTTCCATTTCGCAGCTCGTATTCCGCCTGGAAGGATTTGGTGCGGATTTCCGATCCGCTCGGGAATGTGACAACTTTTTCCATATTAATTGAAATCAATACTCTTCGGAGGTAAAACATAACACACCACAGCGGCACTGCAGCAGAGTGGACGTAAAATGTTCAACCTTGTGCATGGTGTTTCAATGTTTCATTTGATATTGCAATTAATATTATACCTTTCTTTTTTTCGGTTTAATTTCACACCCTCGGCGTAACAGATTTATTTGAAATGATGGGAAATGAAACCTTTCATTTGAGTAAATAATTATATGTGCTAGCTGTTGTTGACAATGTATCGAACAATCCAGTTAAATTTGTTTTATACTGGTTAAATAAAAAATTTATAACAAGCTGTTCTACAAATCAGTTAAATTTATCTCATCAATTCGATACCGTAAACTGGGGTGACTTAGATCACCGGGGTGACTTCGATCACTGTACCTCTTTTTTGAAAATGTGGTAAAAAAGCGCTCGTAGTGTTTCGGACTTGTCGTAATCTTCACTGAATGCGTGGATATATGTTCGCATTGCTACTACTCATGCATTTCCTGCTATTTCAAGAGTGTTTTTCACGCTAAAATATTAATTGAAAATAAAGTGTATTTTTGGCAATTTTTGTTGCATACAAACAATCGGTTCAAGCAGATTCAAAACAACAAGTTGCAATACGTAAAGTTTTTTTTATTTTGTTCCCAGATTAGTTCTTAATTGTTATTTTTGCAAGTTTTTCCCTCAATGGCAATGTTGAGTCCCAATATTCTCCACAGCGTATTACATACTTCTTCTTAACAAAAACCCAAGCCGTGAAGTAACATGCAAATTTGGCCAATCTCATAAGTCATATTCCTCGTGGACTAGTTTTTGATGATCTCAGTGGATAACAACTCATATATATTCTAAAAATTTTGTATGAATCTTGTACATTCGCCATTATAAACTGTTCACGTAGAATGTGAATGGCCCCCAAATTGCTTTCCATATTTATAAACTCGTTTAAGCCGTTTAAGGCTGTTCAATTTAGTGAAAGTAGCAAAGTGTTACACCAAATTCATCAAAATAATGAAGTGATCAAAGTCACCCCGGAATGATGATTGGTGTAAAATTTTTAGAACATATTTGAAAACAGCAAAAATGTTGTTAAACTTTTGAAGTAGTGACAGAATCTTTTTCAATGCATGCCAGTACTTATTATAAAAATATCGAATAATATTGTTTTCAGTATATTCTGAAAATATTTGAGATACAATCATAAAAGTGATCAAAGTAACCCCAGTTTACGGTACCTATAACAATTTGAGTTAGCCATGGTTTCAACATGAGTAATAATGAAATTAATCCATTTTCGTGTGAAATTATTTAACATCAGAGTTATACTAGGCACATATTTCCATTGAAAGTACTTGCTTATTTTCCAATCAGGATTTATGATAACATTTCATAGCGAATTTGTTGATAGACAGATTTGATGACAGAATTTTTGTTTGATTTATTACAAGCTCGAAAAAATTGACAATTAAGTCGATCTGAGACCAGCATTGGAAAGCTGAGAAAAAAATGCTGTGAAATGCAAGTAAAAAATTAGGTGAGCATCAGTGTTAACCCATCAATTGAACCTATTTTCCAAACTGAGTTTCAAAATATTCAACGTACACCGCGCGATCAACGTAGTAACCTGTCTACTGCGACCAAGTGGATGCACAATTAGGGCGCCAATCATCGTATGGTAAAAAACTGACCAGAAAATTTAAAAAAAAAAACCTATACAAAATGTTCACCTGCTCGAAAAAACACCCTGTGTAAAATTTCAGTTCAATGGGACTAAAAATGGGGTGGCGCAAAGCGTTTGAAGTTTGGCTTTTTTGAAAACCGAAAAATCACCCAAGGGAGGGGGGTGGTCAGGTGAAATGTCGGTTTTCGAATTTTTTTTTTATGCCAAATGACCTCAAAACGCATGAAACGTCGTGAATTGGTGTCATCTGAAAAAAAAATTTTTTGCAAAAATTTACTCTCTGGGACCCTGGGACTTTCGTCCCAGGGGTCGTTTTTTTTTAACCAATAGAAAAATTCCTGAAAATATAATATTTGTTATACCATTGTCGTTAGGGAGGAAATGTTGAATTGGAAAAATTATATGTAAAATAGCAAAATATTACAAAACAAATTTACAAAATATATCAAACTACTCTGTGCAAAAACAACCTAAATTAATACACCTAGCGGTCAGACCCAGCCTTTCTCATTCAAACTTTTATTTGTAAAAATAGATTTACATGAACGCTTCAACCCAATAAATGTATGTCACTCTTTAGGTTCTAGAATACAGATGTTGTAATCTTTACATGTAAAAATGCAGTCAAGTCTGTCTGTCTGTCTGATCCATATAGGCCCGAAAACTACCGAACCGATCGACGTGAAAGGGGTTTTTGGTGCCGATAAAGAATCCTATGATAGTTTGAGACCCCTCCCTCTTCTGGAAGGGAGGGGTCCCATACAAATAAAACATAAATTTCTGCACAACTCAAGAACAAACCAAGCAAATGAAACCGAATTTGGCATGTGGATATTTTAAAGGGTAATAAATATGTCCATAATAGTTCGACGCCCCTCCCTCTTATAGAAGCACATGTTTCTGCACAAATTTCTGCACATCTCGCGAACTAATCAACTAAATGGAGCCATATTTGGCAGGTAAATGTTTTTAGTGGTAACAAATATGTTCCATAATCGACCACAGGCAACATTTTGGATTGTATGATAGCAACTTCCGGTTTCTGGAAAACAGCCGAAAATGGACGATTTCCACCCAATATAATAATATCCGGATAAAGAAAGATACTCCTGTGTAAATTCTACCAGAGATACCATTTTGAATTTTGAGATGGCGCCTTCCGGTTTCGGAAAAACAGTGGCAAACGACCAAATACCACCCAAAAAGGGGGGTATTTTCGGAATCGTAATGATGCACTGCACTTTTGTTGATTGTATAGAATATTTGTATTGCAAGTTATCGAAGAGAATTGCAACATTACGCATAATTTGTACAATTCACGGATGTACTTTCGTACGAACGTGGATAACAACGAACAAAAATTTTCGTAAAATGTATATGTTATTGCGTAGGCTTACTAATTTTTCGTACTTTCGTAATTTTTCGTACTATTTTCCGTGATCGCTAAATGGCAACTTATAAGAAACAGCCGAAACTGACCAAATAATACTCATCATGGATATTTCCGTAATCGAGATGATGCATAAAAACCAAACATTGACCCTTGACACCATTTTGAATTTAAAGACGACCACTGTTAGTTTCTGGAAAACAATCAAAATAACTAAATACCTCCCAATATGAGTATTTCCGGTGTCAGATTGATGCCAGAAAATTTGCTGAAAATGACCGAATACCACCCAATATGAATATATTTAGAATTTGGGCGATGTACAGAAGCTAAAAGTCGAGGATGTTGTCATTTCGATAAAACCAATCATTTCAAACGATTTGTCTTTTGACTTTGATCATATCCTATGGCCGATTCGTCGTGCATTTGCAGACTTTAAACACATCGCAAGGAATCAATGAATTTGGAACGTTCAAATAGTACAAAACCACATTTAAATTATATCAATCAAAGCAGGTATAGTTTTAAATAGCCTTTGAATTCCTTTTCTTTACATAACTTTTGGGCCACATATCAAATTGTTATGAAGTTTGGTTTTTGTAAATTTGAGAGATGACTCGTTCGTATGACGGTGGCATAAGTTCAATTATAATCAAATGAAATGGAAACGTATAGAGCAGCTAAACTTTGAAACCACGTGTTCAAACATAATTCATTAGTTAACCATAACTAGCCCACACATCTCATAATAATATTGATCAAATCGGTTGTGTAGTTTCTGAGATAATGAAGGTTCATGATTTTCACATTTTGGTACTTCACAGACAGAGTTGCCGTCCGATTACAGTAAAATTCAATAGGGTGCTACGAGGCAGCTAGACCTATTAGTTGACACAAATTTTGTGAAAATCGGGTCAGCCATCTCTGAGAAAAGTGAGTGAGTTCAAGTAGGCTTCGAAATATGTTCCTTTCCATAGCTGGATTTCACATTTTTAAATATAACAGGCAAAGAAATAATCTGATTGCAAAACGAATCAATAGGGTCTTATAAGGCAACAAGACCTTACATTTGATACCGATTTTATGAAAATCGGTTCAGCCATCTCTGAGAAACATAAGTGAGATTAAGTAGTCTCCAAAACATGTTTCTTGTCATAACTTTTGAACCAAAAGTTCAATCTTTATAAAATTCAAAAGTTAAGAGTATTTTAGGTAGCCCGTTCATTCAAAATCAATTTTGTTCAAATCGGTTGTGTAGTTTTTGAGATAATGATGTTTCATGATTTTTACATTTTGATACATAACCTCTAAACTAAAAATCCGATTACAATGAAATTTAATAGGGTCTTATGAGACAACGAGACCTTTTATTTACAATTAATTTCATGAAAATCGGTCCATCGATCTCTGAGAAAAGTGAGTGAGAATAAAAATCTGCACATACACACACACACATACACACATACACACACATACACAAACACATACATACAGAAAATGCTCAGCTCGTCGAGCTGAGTCGAATGATATATGCCATTCGGCCCTTTCGAGCACTTTTATACTTTTGGTTTTGCAAGTGATTGCTACACCTTTCTAGGAGAAAGGCAAAAAAAATTATCTCAACCAAAATTAAGATTGTGTCTCGTACAAAATGTTGAATGCTTTCATGCCATTTGCAAAAT
Source organism: Wyeomyia smithii (assembly GCF_029784165.1). NCBI lineage: Eukaryota > Metazoa > Arthropoda > Insecta > Diptera > Culicidae > Wyeomyia > Wyeomyia smithii. The sequence continues at coordinate 24,141,880 of NC_073696.1, read as the reverse complement.
CACACACGGGAGGTGCATGGAATTTTAATAATTGAAAAATGTTTTCGATTCCAAGTGTCTTAAACTTTTAAATGAAACGGTGGAAACTGATGGAATATGTTATATTACTTTGTTTGAAAATTCTACTCTCTAAGACACTTGCACTCGTCTTTCGAATGTTGTACCAGACAAAATATTCGTTTTCTTTACCACAATAATGTCCTTTGCCAATACTTTTTTTTTTTTAAGGGGGGATTTGTTAGTAGCTTAAGTATTTATGATAAATATTAGTAAATAGTGAGTATGTGTGTCCAATCACAAATGGTGACTTCTCAACACTGTAAGAAATTTGTAATTTTAATTGTTAGGATTTGTTTGCTTTCGCAATTAGGACTTATCATTCGTATGGATTTAAACCTACTTGTCAGAAAAGGGGAAGTAAACTTACAACCAACTTAATTGCTAACTTATTGGCTATAAAGAGAGCTTATCGTAGCAATTGAGGATTGCAACGCTTTTTGTCGAAATTTGTTAATTATTTTATTTGACATAGCTTCTAATGGTTCAACACCAGTAAATCTATATAATTCGAGTGTACCAAACCAAGGAGGACGCTTCGAAATCATTTTCAGAATTTTATTCTGAATCCTTTGGAGCATTTTCTTCCTTGTTGAACAGCAACTTGACCAGATCGGTACAGCATAAAGCATTGCTGGTCTAAAAATTTGTTTGTAAATCAAAAGTTTGTTCTTTAAACAAAGTTTAGAATTCCTGTTAATGAGAGGATATAAACATCTCGTATATTTGATGCACTTGGCTTGTATACTCTCAATGTGCTCTTTGAAAATAAGTTTTTTATCATAAATTAGTCCCAAGTACTTAACCTTATCGGACCAACTTAAAATAACCCCATTCATCTTGACAACGTGATTATTGTTTGGCTTGAGAATAGAAGCCCTAGGCTTATGCGGAAAAATTATCATTTGAGTTTTAGAAGCATTGGGAGAGATTTTCCACTTTTGCAAGTAGGAAGAAAAAATATCTAAACTTTTCTGCAATCGACTGCATATGACACGAAGACTTTTTCCTTTTACGGAAATGCTTGTGTCATCGCAGAACAATGACTTTGTGCATCCTGGAGGCAAATCAGGAAGATCTGAAGTGAATATGTTGTACAATATTGGACCCAAGACTGAACCTTGAGGTACACCTGCTCTGACAGGAAATCTATCAGATGTTGAATTCTGATAGACAACCTGCAGAGTTCGATCAGTAAGATAATTTTTTAAAATTTTGATTAGGAAAATTGGAAAATTAAAAGTTTGCAATTTCGCAATCAAACCTTTATGCCAAACACTGTCGAATGCTTTTTCTATGTCTAAAAGAGCAGCTCCAGTGGAATAACCTTCAGATTTGTTAGCTCGTATCATATTAGTAACTCTGAGCAATTGATGAGTTGTGGAATGCCCATGGCGAAACCCAAACTGTTCATTTGCAAAAATTGAATTTTCGTTGATGTGTGACATCATTCTGTTAAGAATAATTCTCTCAAACAGTTTACTTTTTGAAGAAAGCAAACTGATTGGTCGATAACTTGAAACTTCTGCTGGGTTCTTATCCGGTTTTAAAATTGGAGTAATTTTTGCATTTTTCCATAATTTGGGAAAATATGCAATTTTGAAGCAGCAATTGAAAATTTTCACTAAAAATTCCATTGTGCTTTCAGGGAGATGTTTGATTAGTATATTAAAGATTCCATCGTCACCAGGTGCTTTCATATTTTTGAAATTTTTAATAATTGATTTAATCTCATTCAAGTTAGTTTCAATTATTTCTGCAGGTAAAAAATTCTGGGAAGAAATTAAATCAAATTGACGTGTGACTTCATTTTCAATTGGACTCACAAAATTCAAATTTGAGTTATGAACACTCTCAAACTGCTGAGCAAGTCTTTGAGCCTTTTGTTCATTGGATACAAGAAAACGTTCACCATCTTTTAAAACTGGAATAGGCTTTGAAGGTTTCTTAAGAATCTTCGACAGCTTCCAAAATGGTTTTGAATATGGTTTCAATTTTTCAACTTTAGTCTCAAAATTTTGATTTCTCAGAAGAGTTAATCTATGTTTAATCTCTTTCTGTAAATCTTTATAAATAGTTTTAAAAACAGGGTCACGAGAACGTTGATATTGACGTCTGCGGACATTCTTCAAACGAATTAGAAGTTGAAGATTTTCGTCAATTATTGGTGAATCAAATTGCACTTGAGCCTTTGGGACAGAATAACTCGTGGCATCAACAATTGCACATTTTAATGCGTCCAAAGCGGAATCAATATTCACTTCGTTTTGCAAATCAAGCTCATTATTGAAATTTCTCTCAATATAATTTTTGTATCTTTCCCAATTAGTCTTGTTATAATTAAAAACAGAGCTCATAGGGTTTAAAACTGATTCATGTGATAAAGAAAAAGTTATTGGAAGATGGTCAGAATCAAAGTCAGCATGTGTGATCAAATCACTACACACATGACTTTGATCTGTTAGCACCAAATCAATTGTTGAAGGGTTTCTTACAGAAGAAAAGCATGTAGGACTATTCGGAGACAAAATAGAATAGTATCCTGAAGAACAATCATTGAATAAAATTTTGCCATTGGAATTACTTCGAGAATTATTCCATGATCGATGTTTAGCGTTAAATCGCCGATTTTAAAAACTTTCGAACGATTTCTGGTGAGTTTTTATAAATCACCTTTAAAATAATTTTTGTGCTCGCGTGTGCATTGAAATGGTAAATATGCTGCGGCAATAAATAAAATCCCAAGTTCAGTTTGAACTTCAATTCCCAAAGTTTCAATAACTTTCGTCTCAAGATGGGGAAGAGCACGATGTTTGATTCGGCGATGAATAACAATTGCAACTCCACCGCCGGAACCCTGAATCCTATCATATCTATGAACCACGTAATTGGGATCATATTTTAATTTTATGTTAGGTTTCAAAAATGTTTCAGTAATAATTGCAATATGCACATTATTTACTGTTAAAAAATTGAAAAGCTCATTCTCATTGGCCTTCAATGAGCGAGCATTCCAATTTAATATTTTAATTGTTTTATTTAAAATCATTGCTAAATTTTAAATTAGAAACAATTTTAATAGTAAAATTTGTGCCTATTTGAATGGCTTCAAACATTGATTTTGCCTGCAACATGGCGTTCATAAGATCGAACATTGCCTGTTGCAAAAAAGAAAGTTTACCTGCCGTAATTGGCCCCAGGCAGTTGACATTAGAAAAAATATTTTCGGCAGCAATATTAGCTGTAGTAATAGGTGTACAATTATTTTCTAGCGTGTTTTGCTTACCCATATTAACGGTCATTTTCGAACTACCAACACTAGGCGGTATAATGTTCGAACTACCTGTAACCTGTGCATAAGTTAAACGGGTATGCAAAGGAGTAGGTAAACTATGCGTCACTGGTACGCTTGGAGAATTTTGTTTTGAAGTTGGTTTTAATTGAGAAATTGAATTTTGTTTACCTTGCCTTGCCTCAACAATTGCTAAACGGACTGGGCATTGATAAAAATTCGACATATGGTTGCCGTTACAATTCGCACAGCGAAAATTTTTACTCTCTTTCACAGGACATGTGTCCTTTTTGTGAGAAGAGTCTCCACAATTAAGACATTTTTGGTCCATGTTACAGAATTTGGAACCATGGCCATAACGTTGGCAAGTACGGCATTGGGTGATATGCTTTTCACCTCCGCCATACTTCCTATAAATTTCCCACTTTACACGCACATTATACAAAGCATGTGCCTTTTCAAAAAATTTTAAGTTGTTAACCTCATTGCGATTAAAATGAATTAAATAATTAACAAGGGTAATTCCAGTTCTCTGACTGTTTTCGCCTCGTGATTTTTGTTTCATTAGAATTACTTGGGTAGGGGCTATGCCAAGTAATTCTGTTAAAGTAAGTTTGATCTCATCAACGGTTTGATCGTTGGTGAGACCTTTCAAGACAACCTTGAACGGCTTGGCGTTCTTGGTGTCATATGTAAAAAATTTGTACATCTTCAGTTAAATACTGAACAAGACGATCACGACCCTTTACTGAGTCGGCCAATAAGCGACATTCACCTCTACGGCCAATTTGATAGGTAACTTTAACGTCAGAAACAAACGTTGAAAGTTCCTTTTTGAATAAGCTGCTCAGGCAAAATATCAAAAGGATTGTCACTACAGACACTCGAAGTGTCAGAAAGAGATGCCTCTCTTTTCCTCCCCGCAGCGATGCGAGGTTTCTTTTTTCGTCCAGCCATTTCAGGTGATACGAAAAAAGTTAAAACAAATGTTAAATTCAAAAGTAGGTAGTCTTGAAAAAGACTGATGGGAAATAACTTTCAGGTAGTCTTTAAAAGACACACTGACAAAACACAAACTTTGAAGCTATAGGCAGTCAAAGACCACAAGTCCACAAGCAACCGAAAAAACGTCTGATCTGTAGGACAGTTCAAGACGCACTGTTGCCAACACTTGATTGAACACACAGTGCTTTGGCTTATATAACCGGACAAAAGACAGTATCGATGTTATTTAGTGATAATGAGAGTATAGGGATCTCAATCAGATACGCAACACAATTGACTCGATGTTTCTGGGTTTGCGTCGTTTTGACAGTTCGACCATACATTTTCTGTCAAGTTTACATCATCAGAACGTGAACGTGCCCATTGGCTGAAACTTTGCATAGACGTTTTTAGACGCAAAAGATGCTATTTTGTGCTTTTGGTTTATTTTATTGAAACACAACTCATTTTTGAAAAGCTATTGGAAAATGCTATTTCGGATAGGTATTGATGATTACAAAAATTTTAAGAGACAACACGGTTCGTTTGAGCTGTGTGACATCTTTGGCAAAGTTGTAGATAATAGTTTTGTTTTTCAAAAAAAATGTACACTCTAAAAAATTATTAATTTAAAAAAATTAAAGAGAGTTGAACAAAATCATTTCAAGTCGCCTGGAAATACGCGAAAATTTAATCAACCATTTTTGATTTGAATGAATCTTTGCACACGTATTTGGCTTAGCAAACTGAGCATTTTTCACAGGTGGAGAGATTTTTTACACCCATGAGTAACATTCTGAAAAGGCGTATGCCTTTTGGTATAGGTTTTATTCGAAGCATTGTTGCCCAGAAACCGTTGGTTGTATAGAAAAACTGTCTGAAAATAAGTTGTAGCGAATCGAAAATGCATCATAAAAAAAATATACACTGTACAAAAAAAAATTTTTGACCAAAAAAAATTAAAAATAAACATTAAATTTCCATTTAAAAAAAAAAGAGAAGAATTTTTTTTTTTAAAGAAACTTGACGTTAATACGCAAGTTTTAAAATAAAGTCCAGGATGGAGAAATGAAAAATAATTTTTTTTTGGTAGATCAATTGTTTTATGAAAATTCTGATTCAAGCATTTTTAAAAATATTTGTATTCTGATGATTTTAAAAGATGCAGAGAGTCATTTTGAATGAAAAGCTCTTGAACGTAAACATTCTAAAGGCATTGGTTTCCGAGTTATTTCTAATTTAAGCTCGAAAAATTATAATTATTTAGGAAAATACACGTTTTTCTTTATTTGTCCATCGTTCTCCAGCAAAAACCATACGTTCATTGGAATGCTTGATCAAAAATATACAATTCATTCTTTTCTTTTCAAAACGATTGGGCGAACGGTTCTCAAGAAAAGAGTTGAATGTTCTAAGTGATATAAATATATATATATATATAAGAATCAAATATTTATGTTCGAGTTTTATTATCTTAGGAACATATTTTTTTATGAAATAGATACTTTACAGAACTAGTTTCACCTTAAATTTTATATACATCATAAGTAAATGATTCGTCATCTTTTGAAAACAGCTTCGTTTGTATCTTATTTTCTGAAATCGGAACAAAAGAGTAATACTTTTGTGTGGCAGCTATTATTATAGAATTTTTGAAAACATTGCCCCATTCTGTTACTCCTTGTTCATATTCTTCATATGACTAAATGACATTTTTGATGAATTTTTATTACTTTTCTGATTAGACCAATCTTACAATTATTTTGCGCTTGTAATGGAATGTTCATGTTCTTTAGCTAAACTTGCATTTCCTGCCATTCGCTTTAATATGCCACCAATTGCATCGCATGGGCCTTTACCATAAGAAGTCGCAAAAAATGCCACTCTGCATCGACGTTACATTTTGTTTTGAACTTGCAAAGTTTTTTCTATTTTTATATTGTGAGGCAGCTCCATCAGACATTAATATCGCTTTCTTCAACTCTATTGCTGTTTTCAAAAAACTCATTAATTTGACAATGAACACCTGAACCGCAACAGTATCATGATGGAGTACTTCCGATAATATGATAAAGCTGATATTCTTAAGTGTTCCAGATTCTGAATAGTAAACAACGAAGAGATGAATGGTGGCTTGACTATCATTCCAATAACTACACGAATCACAAATTGATAAAGACGTATTAAAATGAGCTTGACTGTTCAATGTTTTTAATTTTGCAATAACTTTTTCGTTTAATTTGCGTAAGCTTGATGAGCACCGATGATCAGGAAAGGGTTTACAGCATTTGGGCTTGGTGTATTCCATTTTCACTTTATTCATCTACACAAAGTGCAAACTGTTACTAACATATCTGGAGTAGTGCAATCGTATTTATATACGAAAACAGATATTTTAGGTAACCCAGTAGTTATTGGTTGCGTACTTTACAAACAGTTATTATTAGTTAACAAGTAGGTAGTGTTGCACGACAAACATATTTTTTAATAAAACATTCGGCAAGGGGGAACGTGTAGGTAGGCTAAGGTTTAGCGCTTGAGTTATTTATCCAATCGTTTTGTTGTCAAAGAATGAATTGTATATATTTGATCAAGCATTCCAATGAACGTATGGTTTTTGCTGGAGAACCATGGACAAATTAAGACAAACGTGTATTTTCCTAAATATTAAGAGTTTTTCGAGCTTAAATTTAAAATAACTCGAAAACCGATGCCTTTAGAATGTTTACTACCAAGAGCTTTTTGATTCAAAATGACTCTCTGCATCTTTTAAAATAATCAGAAAACAAATATTTTGAAAAATGTTCGAATTAGAATTTTCATAAAAAATTGATCTACCATAAAAAAATTATTTTTCATCTCTCCATCCTGGACCTTTTTTTGAAAGTTGCGTATTAACATCAAGATTCTTTGAAAAAAAAATTAGAAAAAAATTCACCTCTTTTTTTTAAATTGAAATTTAATGTTTATTTTTTAATATTTTCTGGTCAAAAAAATTTTTTTTGTACAGTGTATATTTTTTATGGTGCATTTTGATTTCCCTACAACTCATTCTCAGACAGTTTTTCTGTACAACCAACGGTATTTTATAAAAATTCTAATTTAAACATTTTTTAAAATATTTGTATTCTGATGATTTTAAAAGATGCAGATAGTCATTTTGGATCAAAAAGCTCTTGGTAGTAAACATTCTAAAGGCATCGGTTTTCGAGTTATTCTAAATTTAAGCTCGAAAAATTATAATTATTTAGAAAAATACACGTTTTTCTTAATTTGTCCATGGTTCTCCAGCAAAAACCATACGTTCATTGGAATGCTTGATCAAAAATATACAATTCATTCTTTGACAACAAAACGATTGGGCGAACGGCTCTCGAGAAAAGAGTTAAATGTTCTAAGTGATATGAATATATATAAGAATCAAATATTTATTTTCGAGTTTTATTATCTAAGGAACATATTTTTTTATGACATAGATACCTTACAGAACTAGTTTCACCTTATATTTTATATACATCATAAGTAAATGATTCGTCATCTTTTGAAAACAGCTTCGTTTGTATCTTAATTTCTGAAATCGGAACAAAAGAGTAATTCTTTTATGTGGCAGCTATTATTATAGATTTTTTGAAAATATTGCTCCATTATGTTACTCCTTGTTCATATTCTTCATATGATACCCAACTAAATGACATTTTTGATGAATTTTTATTGCAATCATACAATTCTTTTGGGCTTGTAATGGGTTGTTCATGTTCTTTAGCTAAACTTGCATTTCCTGCCATTCGTTTTAATATGCCACCAATTGCATCGCATGGGAAGCAATGCATGAGAAGTCGCAAAAAAATGCTACTCTGCATCGACGTTATATTTTGTTTTGAACTTGCAAAGACTTGCAAAGTTTTTTCTATTTTTATATTGTGAGGCAGCTCCATCAGACATTAATATCGCTTTTTTCAATTCTATTGTTGTTTTCAAAAAACTTATTAATTTGGCAATGAACACCTGAACCGCAATAGTATCATGATGGAGCACTTCCGATATTATGATGAAGCTGATATTCTAAAGTGTTCCAGATTCTTGATAGTAAACAACGAAGGGATGAATGGTGACTTGACTATCATTCCAATAACTACACGAATCACAAATTGCTAAAGACGTATTAAAATGAGCTTGACTGTTCAATATTTTTAATTTTGCAATAACGTTTTCGTTTAATTTGCAGAAGTTTGATGAGCACCGATGATCAGGAAAGGGTTTACAGCATTTGAGCTTGGTGTGTTCCATTTTCACTTTATTCATCTTCACAAAATGCAAACTGTACTAACACATCTGGAGTAGTGCAATCGTATTTATATACGAAAACAGTTATTATAGGTAACCCAGTAGTGATTCGTTGCGTACTTTACAAACAGTTTTAAATTAGTAAACAAGTAGGTAGTGTTGCACGACAAACATATTTTTTTATAAACCATTCGGCAAGGGGGAACGTGTAGGTAGGCTAAGGTTTAGCGCTTGAGTTATTTATCCAATCGTTTTGTTGTCAAAGAATGAATTGTATATTTTTGATCAAGCATTCCAATGAACGTATGGTTTTTGCTGGAGAACCATGGACAAATTAAGAAAAACGTGTATTTTCCGAAATATTTATAATTTTTCGAGCTTAAATTAAAAATAACTCGAAAACCGATGCCTTTAGGATATTTACTACCACGAGCTTTTTGATTCAAAATGACTCTCTGCATATTGTAAAATCATCAGAATACAAATATTTTGAAAAATGTTTAAATTAGAATTTTTATAAAAAAATTAATCTACCATAAAAAAATTATTTTTCATTTCTCCATCCTGGACTTTATTTTTAAAGTTGCGTATTAACGTCAAGTTTCTTTAAAAAAAAATTAAAAAAAAATCAATTTTTTTTTTAAATTGAAATTTAATGTTTATTTTTATTTTTTTTTTGGTCAATAAAAATTTTTTTTGTACAGTGTATATTTTTTTTATGGTGCATTTTGATTTCCCTACAACTCATTCCTAGACAGTTTTTCTATACAACCAACGGTTTCTGGGCTACAATGCTTCGAATAAAACCTATGCCAAAAGGCATACGCCCTTTTAGAATGTAACTCATGGGTGTGAAAAATCTCTCCGTCTGTGAAAAATGCTCAGTTTGCTAAGCCAAATACGTGTGCAAAGTTTCATTCAAATAAAAAATGGTCGATATTCGATCATAGGTTATTTGGCGCGATCTTGCTTAGTTATAAATTAATCATCGAAAACAGACCATCTAAAATAACTGATTTTTTTTATAAAAACTACGTTTTCCCGAACAACGAAACCGGCCATGGAGAAATCAGAAAAAAAAGTTATTTGTTTCAATTTATTTTTTTTTCACAGGGTACATTTATTTTGGAGGAACGAAGTTATTATTTACAACTTTGCCAGATACACTATGCCAATCAAATAAACCGTTTTGACTGTAGAAATATTCTTGATTCCTCATAGAGTGCTCTATTGGAAATTGAAAATATGTCTACAGTCGAAACGGCATAGTGTCTTCGGCAAAGTAGTAGATAATATTTTGTCCTTCCAAAAAAAATATGCCTTTTAAAAAAAATAATTGAAAATAATTTTTTTTTCAAAACATAATTGAAAATATTTATTTTTCCAAAAAAAAATATTTTTTTTTCAAAAAATGATAACTTATTTTGATTTCTATATGATCGGACTGGTTTCATTGTTTTGGTAATCTTTCGTAGGTTTTATTAAAAAAATCAAGTTTTTTAAAGAATGAGCCCTTTTGAATAATAAATATTTAATCTTTCTTCTAACTTTTGAACGAATAATTTTTTGAGTGTAATTTTTTTGGAAAGACCGAATTATTATCTACAATTTTGTCGAAGACGTCACACCAATAAAACGATCCGAAGTGCTTCTTCTTATTTTATACTCATTTTTCACAATATTATGAACCACCCTATGCCGAATGAATGAACCACCCTAATGAAACATAATGTATTTGATGCTAGTTATAGTGTATATCATTATGCAAGCTTTTTCGAGAGACTAGTGATCAATTTCAAAAGATAAATTCTAAACATTTTGAACTCCGCCTTCCACAATTGAAAAAACGAGAGTAAAGAGTCCCAGAGAGTAAATTTTTGCAAAAATTTTTTTTTTTCAGATAACACCAATTCTCGACGTTCCATGCGTTTTTAAGTCATTTGGCATCAAAAAAAAAATTTAAAACCGAAATTTCACGTGCCACCACCCCCCTCCCCTGGGTGATTTTTCGATTTTCAAAAAAGCCAAACTTCAATCGCTTTGCGCCACCTAATTTTAAGTCCGATTGAGCTGAAATTTTGCACAGGGTGTTTTTCGAGCAGGTAAACATTTTGTATAGGTTTTTTTTTTAAATTCGAGATGACCATTTTGGCTGGCACCCTAATGCACATGTTATACCCTACTGGCTCCGTAAATCATAATCGATTGATGCTACAACTAGTACACCACTACTGTTTTTTTGAGTTTAGTGAGAATAATGAATACAACACTCAGGGCCTGATTTAGGCGCTGGGGGGTCCGGGGCAAATATGTTTGTGAGGCCCTCTTTCCTTAAAACATTTGGTGGTAACGTTCTGGAAGGTGCCGAGCAAAAAAAAAGGTCGACTAGGGGGGCTCCTTGAATCGGGAGGCCCGGGGCATTTGCCCTCTTTGCTCCCTATCAAATCCGGGCCTGACAACACTAGCATGTTCGATACTAACAAAGCGATAGGTTTTTTATTACTGAGCAGTTCCACAAAAAAAGTCCCAGTTTTAATATTTTATATATATATATTGTCATTTTTATTTTGGCTGAAATATTGCATAGACGTTTCTCTAGGCAAAAGATGAACACTGATGCTCACCTAATTTTTTTCTTGCATCTTATAGCATTTTTTCTCAGCTTTTCAATGCTGGTCTCAGATCGAAAACCGGTATTTGCATACATGGTCAAAATTGCATTTTTCTGATATAATCCAAGATGGCGGCCAAATTCAAGATAGCGGCCTGAATTCTGATCACTTCAAATGAAAGTCCTATCGTTCCTCTTTACAGAAAAGTGCTACTTGTAGTACTTTACATAACGAATTTTAGAGATATAGCTCAAATAATACATCAAGAATTACTAAAATTTCAACTATTCTGAAAACTGTTCCGCCCCTTGCTGACCAAGGGGTCAACAAATTCGATCAAATAAAAATGGCATTATCATTTTTTCTCTATTTCTAATAACTATGTGCATTTATATCAAAAAGACCTTGTTCACCTAATGGCCTAGTTTCAGCGAGAACTGCTCCTAGGTGTACAAAACATCGTATTATAATCTGTTGCTCTTACTGTTACTTACTGTAACTGTTTCACACAAGGACGAAAAATCGTGTAAAAAAACCGCGTTATTTGATAAAATGACGTTGCAAAATCCACATTATTTGGCAAAAAAACCTTACTGTACCAGTTTAGGATTTAGCTATCCGGGATAGTGTCAACTCGTGTGGTTAATTAACAAAAGTTCGCGATTCCTTCGTTACGCTGCACTACCGAGAAATTTTGCAATGCGAACAAATTCCAATCGATTGGAAGAATAGTACTGCGTACTGAACGACAAAGGGTTTCGGTATGACCGACACGGGAGAGCAATTATCAAAGCGATGTGTTTGATTTCAATTTCTTTATTAGACTGATTTATCTTCTGTGATCTGAGTGTGTGCATGGGTCGGGCCTGAGTGCCGTCGGGTCAAAGAAATGTGATTTAGGTTGATTGTGTTAGAACATATTTAATTAAGTGTTGAATTTATCATGAACAGTTCCTAAAAAAAGAAATTCGTTTGTGGATATTTACAGTTTCGATAAGTATCTATTAGTTAAAAAAGACAATTTAAAAAAAATCAATAACTATAAGAGATATTTATTTATTTATTTATTTATGTATGTATTTATTTATTTATTTATTTATTTATTTATTTATTTATAATTTATGTAACTTAAGGAATCTTCCTTTTTTAATTGTTACACAATGGAGGAAGTTTAATCTTATATCTGTATAAAACTACAAGTTTCTGAATTGATTTTACGTTACATTTACAAAGTAAATTTTCTTCGGTAAAGTTGTGTATTTTGTTATAGTCAACAACTTTGAGGGACATAGGAAAATTGTAGAAAATTATTAAAAAAGTTATTTCGAGAAAAACTATCTTAACCCTCTAGTGCCCAAGTTAATTTTTAGATGGACTTTGAAAAAATCATTATGCAACTTTATAAATATTTTTCAAGTATTGATTAAAAGTTTTTAGATGTTTCACCGAAGACCGTCTGAAGGAGGCACTGAGCACTAAAGGGTTAAGGAACCCTCCGTAGAAAACTCCACAATAGTCCATCTAAATAGGCAGATAGAAGTATTGATTTTTCGGTAAAGTTGTTTCTTATAACATTTCGCTGAAAACGTGGATTTCATATGCAAAAATGCGAAAGACAAAATTTAATTCTCACTTGTAGGGGAATTAACCAAGACATTTGAACTTTTATAAAATAGAGAATGATTATTGAAAGAACTTTGCTTAAAACACTATAGCTCTAACACCATTTTTAGGTCAAAATAGTTTCGATCACGTTTTGGCAGCTTTCGAAACAGTGCACAGTGGTCGGAAAAGGCAATTTGACAAACATAATTCATTTGTGCTTAAACGGTTGATGTTAGCCAAAGATAATGTTTAAAAAAATTGACCATAAAAATATAAAGGAAATGTTGATAAGAAATTTTTTTGATCATGGCCTACTATCATAAAAATAAAATATTTAACTTTTGATACAGCGAAGATACATGAATAGTTTCTTTACCAAAGTTGTAGAACTTTCCAAAATATGAAACCTTGCAGAAGATATTAAATTTCTATGACGTCTATTTATTGAAACACAAAGCATTGTCGCTCTCAACCCCCTCGAATTTAGGTTTTCTAGCATTGCTTTTTCAATATTGTTTTTTCAAGAACATAATGTTTTAGACAAATATTACCAACATAAAAACACAGGTTTCTTTCGAAAACAGCATGTTGCTACAATCGCTCTATACTAAGTTAGAGCGTTTTTTCATTAAATAATTTCCCAGTTTTAAATGCATATAGGGGAGAAAGGGGCAAACCGGTCACATCATCGAATACTTTTTTTAAAGCTTAGACCTTGTACTATAAGCTAGTTAAACTTTGATACTTGACAATTCATAAATGAATGAGTAGAGTAATGTTTTAGGTATCTATGTTTCTGGGGTTTTCTCTACACAAATGCACCAACTACTTGATTAATGAACGATAATTTGTGAATTTACGAAACAGATAACTCGCAATACTTTCAAAACTAGTGAGAACACTTCTTAGGTATATTTAGATCTCCTCGACAGACCCATCAATGTCTTCGGTAATCTCGATTTGCTGATTAGTTTTGACATGTTGTTTTGACAGTCTGTGCAAATCGGTTGTGTGGTTTCTGAGATAATGATGTTTCGTGATTTTTACATTTTGATACATAACCTCTAAACTGAAAAACCCGATTACAATGAAATTTGACAGGGTCTTATGGGGCAACTAGACCTTTCATAGCCGTCTCTGAGAAAAGTGAGTGAGAATAAAAATCTGGACATACACACACATACAAAAAAATGCTCAGCTCGTCGAATAGAGTCGAGTGACATATTTCATTTAGCGCTTTGGAGCACTTTGATACTTACAGTTTTGCAAGTGTTTGCTATACCTTTCTAAAAGAAAGGCAAAAATATGTAACGGTTGCCATACTTTATTTGTTTTGCTTCTGTGATTAATTCTTATTTTAGCTTCTCAGTCTATGTTAATTTGGTCCTATGTTATCTTGTAATCATTATCGCTGTAATTTACAACAGTATAAAATTTGCAAAAACTCTATTTTAATGATTCAGTGGTACCAAGGACATTTGTTAATTAGGTGTATTCAAATGTTCATTCAACGTCTATTGACGCTCCAATTAGCACATCAAAAGAAGCTTTCAATAGTCCATTCAATAAACGCCCACATGGTGTGTCAAAATTTTACCAAAATATTCGCCACAAATAGTAACGTCCCACTTCAGCTGTTCATTCACACCCCCATGGAAACACGAACAAATTCAGGGCAGCTTTCTTCGAAGCACATGCTCCCCGATCCAAATCAGCTGTCCGTCACAAACGGCTATCAAGGTGGGAGAGATTATCCAAATCGTAAATACAAACTAACCCTTCCTCCGTACCCTGTGAACCAGTGATAGAATCCAGTCTGCTTCCTCCTGTATACCATAGACGCACCAAGTGCGGCGGCACGTGGCAGTATTGGATTCCTATCAATATTTGCATGCTTAGCCGAGAAGCTCAAAAGCTTTTATTGCGCTGTTTGCAGTGGGCTTCAGCCCAGGCCAAACAAAACGCGTGCTCACGCACGGATCATCGCATCGGGCGGGCGATAAAAGTTGTACAAATTTGCCCACCCGCGTGTGTGTGTATGCGTGTGTGTGTTCGGAGGATTTCAAAACCGGTAAACACGGGGTCGATCGGCCAATCGCTCCCAGCAGGAGATTCCCTTAAATGTATATATTGAGTTTCTTCTCGGTATTTATTCGAAGGGATTCGAAGTTGATTTGGGGTTTCGATTCGATTGAAACCAGGATGGGAAAAAAGTATAACTGCTTTGCTCTGATTCGTAGTACAAATCATACGGACTGTGTTATTTATCGATTCTAGATGTATGGCTGCTTTCGAACGTTATTTGATGTTTAGTCGATTGATTATGCACCCGAAGACAGGGTTTTCAATGTACACACAGCTGGGATTTCGAAGAAATCCTCTCCAATGCATCTGCGACATCTCTAGTGGAACTATTGAATCGTTTGGTCTCAGCTGTCGAATCAACTGCTGTACAAACAAGACAATTTTATTCTCAGTCTAAACTCTGCAAGCATATTTATTTGCTCAACTGATGATGCAAACAAGATGTTTGTACAGATAATTATGTTTAGATAAGAGAAGACAACTTTTCGAAGTGGAAAGTGGAAAGAACTGATTATTTTCCCACAAAACTAGTTCTACTGAATGAGTTGAACGTAACAATAACTGCCATTGGAGGGCTTTGAATTTGATGAACTCATGGTTTTCATTGGAATTATTCAGTTGCTCTGTTGATTTCTCACAACTAAATAAATAAATTATTTGCTTTAGTTTCAAGCTTAGCTTGAGTCGATGCTATACCATAAAAATTTGTAGCTATTCAACAGAACAAAAAAATCACTTTTTACATTGCACCCTAAACGACGCTCACTCAATTATTCTCTCCTAAAGATCTGCATATCTCCGATGTCGGCTTAGTGATACGATATTAATTAGTCAACATCCACGAAAGGAAAAGAAACAGAAAAATCAACAGATAAAAAAACGCTAATACCCACCAGGTGCCGAATCTTAATTCAGTGCGGTCTATATTCTCCTGCACACGCCAAACCGAATGACTGAATTTCCAAACAGCGACCGGCAGCCTCTGCCAGGATTGACCAACCGAACTTAAGCTAGACAGGCAAGGCACCAAGCGCACGGGCGAGGAATGAGTACAGTAAACAACGGAGAGTATCGTTTATCTTGTTTTGTTTTGTATTTTTTTTGTTCCAGTTTTTTTTTGCACATTCGCTGGTTTTGTTGTGCATTTGCTTATACCGACGTTTCCCGGCCGAGCTCTACGGGAACGATACTATAAATATAAAAATATGCAAATAACTCCGACAAATATTTGCATACACCAATTGCTCACGATGATGATGGAAGTTGAGCTCGCCGTTGTTGTTTTTTATTTTTTGCTTCTTTCATATTTTGCGGTGCTTCTGCATATTTGTCGCTGCACTTTTTTGTTGCCGCTGTTGGTGTTTTCATTCTCCAGTTTGGTTCAGTGGATTGAAATATTCGAAATATGGGGTTGAGTTTATCTACTCTGAAGGACTGCTGTTCCTGATTTATTTTCATTGCTGTTTCTTTTATTGCTAATCAATGCATGTTTCGACCTGATAAGTTGAATCGATAACCACAGGGGGGAAGGTCATCATCTAACGGGGCCAAAGTTCACTTCCTCGCTGGAGGAGTTCCGATCAATGTCACTGGAAGGCCTGATTAGTATTCAACTCTGATCTCGCAAACGATTTCTGGTTTTCTTTTTAAATGCAAATTTTCAGCATTTAAAGATAACCATTTACATATGGTAGAATTTCGGTTCTGGTGAACAAATAAATTTGTAATAATACGTCCTTTTTCTTCCACACGTGTGTATGTGAAGTGGTGCGGGAGGATGCTCCAAAAACTGGAACATATCGGGAAAAGAAAGCGAACCCATAAAGGCTACCAACTCCGGTCACCCAGAAGCTCGTAAAGATGCTAAACAAAGCACCTCCGGGTCGGTTTAGGATCTCCCGCAGAACAGGGTAGGGCTTTGCTAGGGGCTTTAGTTGCCGTAAAATATAGTAAAAAATATTTTAGCATATCAATACGAACATCGAGCCGGAACGTGCGTCAACAGTGGACAGGGTGGAGGCGCGGTAATCGTACACCGGAACAACGAACGGTTGCGAAGGTGAGTTAGGGTGAATGCGTCTCATTCGGATCCAAATGGCAGGTGAGAAAGTTATGATATTACAAGGACAAATCATCTTATGAAACGGTTTTTATGTAATACTTTAATTACGCAACTGGCCCAAAATCGACCACACTTCCTTGGTTTATGCATCGTTATTAGTGTTATTAGAACTAGTGAAAATTTAAAGCAAATTCAATCAACCAATCCCGCGTACGCATTCCATGGAACTGGTACAAAGTTAAAGAATGAGAGAAATAGCCAATTCACTAACAAGGAGTTCGAGAGATGGAACAGATTCCAGTGTGTATCAAGTGGAGACTTCGAAAGCTCTCTTGAGGCTGAGACAACTTGTGTGCCCCAAGGTAGTAACTTGGGACCAATTCTATTATAAGTAATTTAGTGTCGAAAAACTTATCACAGTACATGATTCACTCGTTCTGCAGACAACTCCATGGTCCATGAGCCAATTACAGTCGCCAGTAGTGTCATCGAAGAAAGATATGAATTTTCATTTCTCGGATTAACTCTAGACAGTACAATAAGCTGGAAGGGCCGTCTTGAGTCTCAAAAACGGAGGTTGGCATCGCTCTGTGGCATACCAAGAAAGAGGTACATATGATACGAAATCGAGGTTTAAAAGTCGTATTCCGGAAGCCTCATATGTATCCCACTCATTCACTGAACGAAGATCCCAGAGACTTAATTCTACCAATCTGTGCACTTCCTTTTTTTTTTCAACCATAAATTACGTAATACTACAAGAGCATACATGTTATAATTGAAAACTAAATTTCATCCACAGTATTACGAGAGGATGTTATCTCTTCACATGTATTAAAGTTCGTGGAATAAATCTACTTATTTCATGATTCATGGTTTACCTTTTACTTATCATCAAAAGTTTAAAAACATATTAATCCGAAACAGTTTCAATGAGATCAGAAAGTATATTTTTCGTGGAAATAAAAATGGGTTAAGGACTCTAGCACCAACGCGCATAATTTCCATTAGGCAGCAGACGATGAATTCGACTTTTCATTTATTCGATCTCATCGTACGACTGGTTTGTCCAATGCTACATTTTTAATCCTATTTTCGAAACTATTTATGGTCAAGTTAAAATCAAAGAAATCACAGACGTCATTGAATCCTTTTTGTGCAGGAACTAAGCGAATTTTTATAGCCATAGCTTGTGCTGTGGTCCTATGGAGATCATTGTCCAGTATCGCAACTTGAGCTGGGGAACAATTATTCGAATTGAACCTGCTTCTGGGTCTAAGTAGTCAATATTGAGAGTAAGAACATTGAAAGAAAACAACCCTTACTAACACGCAGAGAATCCTGAGTAAGAATCCCCAACATACCTTAAACTCGGTGACGGAATCGTGAAAGGAATCGCAAACACGATCCGGAGGATTCCTACTCAGGATTCTTATTCAAAAATCCTAGAGCCATATACAGGGCATTCCTGAGGATTCTTTTTTCAGGAATCCGTTTCAAGGACGCTCACGAATTCAATGTGAGGAATTCTAGAGAATCTATGCGAATCGTATGTGTTCGTCCGGTTATCGTTGAAATTTTAGTTGTTGCCTCGTTGAGATCAATTCCAGGTCAATTGAACGATGTACAGGATCATTCCACGGTAGCTGACGAAGACCAAAATATAAAAAAAAAATATTTTTGAACTCGCTCAATGCGAATAACCTGAGAGGTATGGTATGGGGTCCATAAGGGAGCAGCGTACTGTAGAACACTGCGTACTAAACCACAGTACACTGCCTTAAGCGCATACACGTCAGCAAATTGTGAAGCATTGCGGCGAATGAGTCCGAGGATCGGAAAAGCTTTGACGGTAATAGCGGAGGTGTGTTGGTTGAAACGGAGCTTGGAATCGATAATGACACCCATGTCACGGATATACTGCACACGTTCCAGTGGAGTAGTGTCGATGTTGTACTGATGATATATCGAATTATGACAGCGACTGAAAGTTATCACTTCGCATTCGTTAATGTTCACACGCATGCCGTTCGTGAAAGGATTTCGGTGACTTTTTTTAAGCAAATACAGTCCAAAAAAGCAAAGCCTTGGTGCTACATTCCGTATTGGAACTCGACCTTCTGTTTATTATACACAGACTTCGCAGCCAACTGTTGAGTGTAGAGGACAATTGCGGGGCTAGCGCTACGATCCTACTGACACTAACAGTCTCTCTCGAGCCGAGACTCGAACCTACGACGACTGGCTTGTTAGGCCAGCATCGTACCTCGAGACCAGCTGGGAGAGAAATACAGTCCAAGATGGATTTAATTATTCGGAAGATTTTCAGGTCATCGGCAAAAAGAAGCTTTCCAGAATAAATTTGTTAGCACAAGTCGTTGATGAAAAGCACGAAAATCAGCGATCCCAATACACTTCCCTGTGGATCTCCGGGCGGGATGTCGAACTTTCTAGAGCATGCAGAGTTCACCTGGACGAATGCGCTTCTACCGGTCAAATACGACATTACCCTACCGCGAATCAGAGACCAACATGAGATAAACGGGACTTTGCCCTTTCCTTGACTTTGCCTCCATTACCACGCCCAGACAATGTAATTTGACCACATGATGAACGCATGGTGAAAAAACACATATAATTGTCTTAAATACCTACGGAGAAGACTTACGCAACAAGAAGGTGGCGCAGCGTAGGTGATAGAATAGGCAAATTCGAAAAAGAGGTTGAACTGCGTTGCGCATGATTTGTAGGTATACAGACGAACATTGTGCCTGAAAGTACATTAGTTTTTCGTCACCGGCAACGAGAATTTTATTGAAAGCACAGAAAAAAGGTGACCAAAGGTGACAAGAAAAAGCCAGTGGAGAGCTATTCCAGTGAAGTTCAGCTTCCGTATGTTTTATATGTTGTTTGAAGAGCTAGACAAGTACGTCCAAAAGAACTAAAACTATTAAGAATTGAATTGTTTCATTCCTCCTGCCAAACACAAATTACAATCGGCCTTTCTCCGGGCCACAAACACGTTCTTGAAGCAATGCTGAATTTTCTTACCTTGCACATTATGAAATGTGCAGTTCTACATTTATTCACATGCAGTGCTAGCGAGATACATCCAACGAGATCAATGACCAATGACAACAAATTTCTAGGCATGTGAAATCTTTCATTCTACCGTTTCACTCCATTGTCAAGTTTTTTTGACATGACACAATAATAATTCTAAGTCAAAATTTTGTTAAGCGTCACATAAAAATCAAGCGATTCATACCATCGATTATTTTTTGACCATGTTTTCAAGTATGAACTACTAAAAAAGCATATAACACCTTGAACCACAAAATTCTACTGAAATAACTTGAACTATGTGGAATAAGAGGAGTCGCCAATAATTTAATAAGAAGCTATAAAACAAATAGAGGCAGTATTCGTACCCCTTTACGTTCAATTGACATCAGAGTTTGTCAACAAAGCAACATATTTAAAGCTCAAAGGAATACCAAAGCCTTTTGCTGACGATACTGCATTGTTCTACCCCCGCCGAAATATTCAATCTATTTGAATGAAATCGAAAGGGATTTATCAATACTTATCGATTTTTCATGGTGATAGTCTTTCTCTAAACCAATCTAAAACAAAAGATATGGTTTTCCACTCGTCTCATAAAAAAAAATCAAAATACTCTGATCCTTTGATATTGTAATATCGGGTTCGATTCTTGATCAAGTCGGGGATCTTTTCGAGCTGGAAATTTTCTCGACTCAGCACTGGGGCACGGTGTATCGTTGTACTTATCCTACACATGCAAAATGTGCCAAACACAATTTCGAGCGTGCCATATAGTTGTTGTTGGTAAGACTCAAAAGTTTCGTCTTCTCGAAAGGAGTTACTACGAAAAATTTCAACATAGAAAGACGATTGTGGGGGATGGGCGGAACAATACAGTATCGTCAGCAAAAGGCTTCGAAATTCCTTTAAGCTTTAAATTTCCAATATCATCAATGAAATGAAGATTGAAAACAGTAAAAGACTTCCTACAGAATGGGAGGGGAGGCGTGCCTTGCAGTTTTTTGTACCTAACATTCCCAGCCATCATACAGTAAACGGAATATGTTTATCGCATCTCAGTTATGCGTAAAAAAAATCTAAAATACTCTTTGATAAATCGAGCACCTGGGCCTTAATGAGTTGAAAAAGATGAGTTGGTAAATGTATAGTGGTGGTTTATGTAACTGGTTTATGTAACTCTGCATGCTGAAACATATTAACTTAAACCATAAACTGGACTGGTAACTAAACTATGGAATCCTGGATTAGAGTTTGATCTGAACTATAAACTTCATCGTGTAGTAGAGTAATGAATGGACCACGTTCTTAACTCCCAACAGACCTTTGTGATGGGAAACGGTCTCGGGCTTGGATTCTGGACTAAATTTTACGTTATACTCTGGATTTTAAATTGAAATATGTATTGATATTTGGACTAGACTCTAGTCTATAATCTGCATTGGACTTTGGATTGTCACCTTAACTGAGCTGTGGACTAGATTTTGAACTAGACTCTGGAATAGACTTCAGATTTCATTTTATACTCTTGTTGTCTAGTTGAATTCTGGATGCATAATTCTGTACAAATTTCTGGACCATTGATTTCACTTCAGCAGATTCCTTGTACTGGATTCTAGGTTATACTGGTCTCTAGATCCAAAACACTTGTCTTGTATCTGATTCTATATTTTGGACTGGATTATTGATTGAATATTGGTCGGGAATCTACTTGGGATTTTGGAGTGGACTTCGCATTGAACTATGAACTGGAGTCTAGACTGAAATCTGGATTAAACTGGTTTAAACTGGCATAGGGTGGAAATGAAAAATTTGAAATTGACTCCGAACAGGTCTTTGGTCTTGATTTAAAATCTAAACCGAGTACTGTTTCTTGGATTGGGGACCATTAACTGAACTCTGGATTCTGCATTGAACTCCAGACGTTGGACCTATCTGTAGAATCTGCAATGGATCATGTATTACAATCTGGACTGGACTTGATACTGGACTCTTGAGTAAGCTCTAGATTGTAAATCATTCTAGGTTAAATTAAAAAATCTGAGCTTTGAGCTGATTCCGAAACTCTGGACCTAGCTCTGGTCATGAATTTGAATTCAGAATTCTACACCAAGAATATTAACTTAATATTGGTCTTCGTTTAGAACTTGACTTTTGATTCTGGGATTATTAAAACATTGGTCTGAAATATATTTTGGATTAGACCAGAGTGCAAATGGACTCTCAATTGAATTCTGGGCAGGAATTCGGTCTAAATCTAAAGTATTTAAACGGAACTTTGGTTTCTCTGAACTTGGCTTCGGACTATTTTTCGGACTATGAGCTTCACGCTTGACTATGAAATAATAGATATATGACGGTATTTTATGCAACTATAATATGATCAGTTTTTTATTAGTTTATGATCATATTTTGCAATCAACGGGACAACAACGTTGTAAAACCATCTTTTTTTTCTATCTACAACGCTAAGATAAAATCACCTTGTTTTACCAGGGATTTGTGATAAGAACTAAATCCCTACAAGTGCAGGTAAAAAATACGTCTGTACCGATGCTCGTGAAGATTAGGAATGATTTTATTTCATGGGAAATTGAGCGTCGAAAATCTCAACAGTGTGAAATATCACCAAAGTTGTCATGAAGAACTAAAATTGCTAGGTGCGTTGAAAGTACGTATAAACACGCTCAGCTACTTTTTCAGAACATGCAACGGAATGATGCATCAAGGGCCGGTTCATCTCCTCCCACTCACGAGGTGCGCCACCTAGAAACAATGCCTTACGGCGGTCAGCTGCTGCCTTAGGTGCGTACTACGTTATCTGACTGAAAAACTTTCTTTTTTTCCGTGGTAGTAATTATATCCTCACATGGAGAATCCATGATTTGATACTGGGTCTCAACTTGTCGTTTCGATGCTTTGAGACGGGTTAAACAGAAGGGGCGTGTCTGTCCTACAAAGGTTTGTTGTGATCGTTGAAGTTTCGTTTTTTTGCGGCTTATGTGTTTGTAAGTATGTACCCGCATTTGGCGTAATAGGCTTCGCTTTAGACCCTTTTCTTTTGCTTATAACCGGCCTGACCTTGGGCCTTGATAATCGCCATTTCGTGATTGATTTCCTTCAGAATTCAACTTCTCGATGGATCCTTCCCGTCACGTTGTTTTAACCCTTCAGCCGTCAGCACCCAACCGTTCAACTCCTCGAATCCTACTTCTTCTGCTTT
Source organism: Wyeomyia smithii (assembly GCF_029784165.1). Classification (NCBI taxonomy): domain Eukaryota; kingdom Metazoa; phylum Arthropoda; class Insecta; order Diptera; family Culicidae; genus Wyeomyia; species Wyeomyia smithii. The sequence continues at coordinate 24,118,613 of NC_073696.1, read as the reverse complement.
GTGATATATGAGAATTTTCTGAAGAATTCTCCCGATTACTTCCTGGATAATTCGCTTCGTCTTATGGATTCTGTATAATATCGCATCACTTCTAAAAATCTAATCTTACTAAGCAAGCAACTTTATATATACAGGAAGGCGATGATATGGTCTATAAAGACGATAAGAGAATGATAAATCTGGGCGAAAACAAGCACTATAGCACGTAGCAGTTCAATAATACTGGCCGCATTGGGATCCATACAATAAAAAGTGGACTGCACTATGAACTGCAATCTGCAATGGACTCCAAACTAGACTCTAAACAGGACTTTCAACTGGAAAATGGATTTGTTTTCCATGTTGTGTATTCTCGTCACTGCGACCAATTTTTTGATATTTGTGCGTATTCTCCCTTTTCAATGTTGCTAAATCAGTATGGAAAATGGATACTAAGCAGAACCGTGAGTCTCGGATATTAAGCCAAACTCTTATCTGGGCCCTGGAATTTCGGAGTGGATTCTGGACCGGAATTTTACTGGTTCCTTACTTATAATTTGCATTAGATTACACTGGTCGACAAAAACGAAAAAAAAATGCTGCCCGAAAGTTCAAATTAGTTGCTCTAGAAAGATTGTGGCTCTTCAACCATTCCTATGAAATTTGGTTATCTTACGTCAAAGTGTCACATAACAATTGCTCGCCGGATACGTCGCACAGTGCGTTGAATGTATGGGAACGCGGGACAAATATCAAAACAGCCATTCTAGTTTTTTTTTCAATGGGTGTGACACGAAAAATGTTTAGTACCGATAAGAGCTACTATTTTCATAATTGGCGAATGTCAAATACGCAATCGCAAATATTTCTCAAACGCCAGTTTTTTGTACAGAAGCATAAAATGATAATTTTCCCAGAATATTATCCATTTCGAGATAGCAAGCTTGAAAAGCATATTCAAATAATTTCTAGGCGACGAATAAGTGACCTAAACGCCATCACAATTAGTTTTTATTACTATTTTTATTTAACTCCCTTTTAATTGTGTTTATATTCGGTTTACTGTCGCGAAACATTTAGAAATCATTAAGCCAGGAACCTTTTACATGTTTTACACAAAAATTACGTGTTATACATAATAATAAGGGACATATGTACGATAAATTGCTCACTCTTCGTTCCAGAGGTATCATTCGAAAATGCGAATTCCAGATGAAAGAGCAAACTTGAGCAATGGCAATCACTTCCAAAGTTTGAAGGATACTCCAAATAAGGGAAAAAAGTGTAATTCAGAGAGGTGTTTTGGGGTACTTTTTTGACGATCGATTTTTAATTGAAAGTATGTTTTTTTTCTCTAAACATAAAGGAGCATGTCCAAGAAGCCTTCAACTTCCTTATGCGCTACGTTATGTCTCAACAGTAACATTTGAAATGTAGTAGTTACATGCCTCTACCGTTTCCATTTTGGATTTAACTTAAAAAGATATAGAGTATATTAAAAAGTTAATTTGAAAACTAAGTTTTTTTTAAAAAATAACGTATAACTTGAATCGTTGAAACCACTTCACAGTAGATGCGTTTCATAATCGTATAAGTGAATTTACGTGATTAATATTCTTATTACAGTATGTCTCAAACATGTATAAAATATATCAGCATATAGAATTGGTTCAATAAGAAATCCACTTTTTTGTTTTTGTCTATGGAACATTGCACTGTGCGTCGCTTCAACGCTTTGTTTACGAGAAAACACATTTAAGTCTCTGAAAAATGGTGGATGCGGGCTCCAAACAGAAATGCTTAATAAGCTATAATATTTCATTTTTTTTTCCAGAGCTTGTGTTTACCAGTGTTATAGATGATAATCTGGACTGGACTATTGCAGACCAAAGTTTAGTCAAGAGTACAGCTCAGTGATAATCCCGAATCTAGAGTTCAGTTGATAATCAAATCTTAACTTTAGCTCAGAGTAATAGCACTAAACTAAACTAATAAAAAACTGATCATATTATGCAATCAAAGGGATGATCAAGCAACTTTGTAAATTTTCGAACGACTTTAAAAGCTTTTTAGAACGAATATTCCGCAGTGCTGAAGCCTTTTATACCCTATCTCTCAGAAAAAAACATCAAAGATATTTCTTGGCGTCATTTTGAAGGGCACTGGCTCTACATGTAAAGTCATTCGAAAACAATGTTATTTTTCATATTGAGCGAATGAATGAATCACGGTTAATTTTTCAATTTTTGCATTCAAAAGTACGTTTTAACGTGGACTTCGGACATTACGCGGTTTCTTAAGCGGTTTTTTTACGCGGATTTCGGAATTTATGCGGTTTTTTACACATATTTTTCAGAAAAGTCGTCGAAATTTATGCGGCATGTTTTCATTGGTTTTTCGTATTCAAATCGCTTATTTAAAGGAATAGGCTTTGCTGAATGCCGGAGGGAACTGGCAGAACAGCTAGCTAGTGAAATGTGCTTTGAAACCTCTCTGTTCAAGTTATTCATTTTTGTGTGATTTCCACGGGCAAAATTGTTGTAAAGTGTAAAGATGTGTCATGTGATGCTATATTAACGTGATAAAAGTGAAGATTTAGTGATTTAGTGAATACAAGGGAAACAATATCGCGGTTTTGAAATTACTAACCCGCAAAATTGTGTAAGTGTGAGTGTAAGCTCTGCGTCGCGCAAGCTAGCCGTGTGATATAGGAGAACAATGGCCTGCATAGTGATAGTGATGTGAGCGAAAAGAATGGCAAGACAATACTTGGAGAGTATTGAGCGTTGCACTGCGATGTGTCGCTTGGTGCTGGTCGGCGTCTGTTTCGCCGGATTCATTCAAATGATTCTAGTAAGTATTATATAAGTATTTGTTTTTGTGTCAAACTTTTGATGAATCCATAGGCTTTGTGTCATAATGGTGAAGAGTCTGAATGTGTTGATGTGTACGCCATCAAGTAGAAGCAGTAGCGAATATTTTACCGAACTCTTTTTCGTGACAATGCTACGCCGTTCCTAACTTCACTTTTCAGTTTGAAAACAAACAGCAAAACTACACTCATCACCTCCGTCTTTTTTTTCGTACGGCATTTGATAGAATTAGTTTTTTTGTTGTTCGTGTTTTCGAACTACACCCTGTTGTTCTCGGGTGTTAAACAATAATTTCGCGTTAAGATTATGCCCACATTATGGTTTCATGATTGTATTGACAGTCCAAATGGGAAAAGCAGAGATAACTTTTGTTGAAGGGGAAATAGCCGAATAGCATATATTCGGCTGGTAGTATTTGCTTGCCTGGAGACTTTGCTTTTATATCTATACGATACTAAATAGCATATACCATGCTATGGTAATGAAAAATGTATATTAAATTTGATGATTTTACTAGCTTTTGGAAAAATATTGCTATACATGGGCAATTTTTAATTGTTATATTTTTTTTAAGTCTGATGACGACTATATTCCTATTTTAGTTGTTTCTGCATTTTGTAAATAAACTTGGGGCTTGATTTTGTTTCACCTACTTATTATAATAACCACATAATAAAAAAAGTAACAGACTTACTTATTATACTAACCAAATAATTATATAAGATTTTCTTACTGAACACGATTAAATGAAACAAAAGTGCGTGTACGCGCGAGATTGTAGGAGTGTTTTTGTGCGTGTGAAGATGTAGGTGTGTTTGTGTGTGGGTGTATGTGCGTGTACACACGTAAACAAAGATAGTAAAATAAATGTAACAAATTATGATAAGCAATAAGAGGACACAACATTTGATCAATGGGATAGTGAACTAGCAGTCTATTGGTGTTCGCGTGCATTTAATACTTAGAAGTTATCAATTTTGGATAAAGTTCATTGAGTCAAAACTAAATCACGGTTAGAAGTAGAGTTTGAATACCCGGCTTCACGCATATTGTTCTACACAAAATAGCATTAATGATAGAGACCCCCATTGGGTCATAATTTGCTAACAGTGACTAAACAAAATTGCTTAAGTTGTTTCAGTTAACTGCACATGGTTTATGAGAGTTTGAAATGTAAGTTTTGCTGCTAACCAGAATCGATGCTAACTATTTTTCGATTTTTCTAGCTTTTGAATAGTCGTTTCAAATAATATTTTCTAATCATGGCTAGTTTGGCGTTTTGTTCGCAAATTTGAGACTACGTTTTGGCAAGTATGTGTACCTGCATTTTTCAAATTATTGGGGCTTTGGATGCATGGAAGTTTGCCAAGTTTTGTATTTAATAGGCGACTCTGGCGTAGACAAATGAAAGAGAATCGACGTTCCTACGCGTCCACATCGGTAGGAAGGAAGGAATAGAGCGGACGTGCCTTGAATTGGTCGGAGGTCAGGAAATCGCTTTTAAGGAACAGACGAATGTCGTTAGTCGACCTGTTAAGCAGAAAGTCAGATCTCCGGGTGACCGAATATCTAGAGACTTCGCGTCGATACCTTCCATGAGTTCGCATTTTCTACAAATTGGTTGGGAAGTGCAGAGGTGTTCTCGGCTTCCAATAAAGCGAGTATCACGTCAACATATTCCTATACACACTCCTTCTTTGACCTGCATTCGGATGCGGCCGGCGCTGGTATTGCCTAAAATAAAGATTAGGATCACCAGTTTTTACACATTGAGGATGAATGTTAGTCCCAAGCATCATCCATTGGTTCTCTGTGTAATTACAGCTGATCTGGCAATAACGGAGTAGCAACCGCGGGCGGTCAATCATGCTCATGCTCATGCTCATGCTCAAATCGCTTATTTAAATGGTCCAATAAGGTTACTCAATCCAATTACAAAGTATTCACTGATTTGGCCGAACCATTTCATATTTTTCCTTGATATTCAGCTCGATTCGCATGCGAAAATAACACTGTTATTGATTCTTTTCCGAAAGAGTTTAGTAGAAATGATTAAAAACGTGTGGCAACTGGTTACCCTAATGACCAAACAAGAAATTCGGCTGTAATTATTCTTGATGAAGAAGCAATTTTGAGCTCAATTGATAAATATTCAAAACAAATTCTCTTCTTTTGTCATTTATAGGACAATCTTTATAACTACAAACATAAGATTTTTTTATTTCATAAAAAATTTTGATCATTCTGATTTTTGATAACTTGGAAATAGGCGCCTCCTCATGAGTAGCAACTTGAATTGTGAATTACAACTCGGACAGGACTCCAAACTGATCCCAAAACAGGACTTTGAACTGGGAACGGGATATTAGGCAGAACCCTTGTGAATCCTGGACTGGAATTTGACTGCACTCTAGTCTGTAATTTTCAGTAGATTCTAGAAAATAATCTAGACTGGATTATAAATTAGGCTCTGGACTAGACTTTGACCTTTATTCTGAGCTGAACTCTAAATTGAACTTTGGATGAAAAATTTTGGATTCTTGAGCAAACTCCAAGGCCAGGAATTCCTATTGGACATTGGAAATTATATTCCGGACTGGACACCGATCCGTATCCGCAATCCGGTAAATTATTAGTTCTCAGTTACCTAAGTTTCCTACCGGCCTGGATGATGCTCCAAATACATCCGGCAGGGAGCATACGAACGTTATTCTGCTCGCATCACCCCACCGATTGAAGGCTTTTCAATCACTCATCACAAATTAGAGTGCTCCACTAGATTTTTGAGGCAACCTCTGACGCTTTTCCTATGTTTTTCAGGAGTGAGTGCGCGACACAAAAATTAAAAAATTACAGAAACATAATCATGTACAAATATCTCAAAATGTAAATTTTTGAAGTGTATTTAAAAAAAAACAACTGAAATATCATTTTGGCTCTAGATTTTTTTTAATATCAAAAGACACGCGGCTCTGCTGATTATAAATTAAAAATAATCACCCAAGTCTTGCAGATCTTTTAGTGTCTAAATAAAAAAAAATCTGAAATTGCCAAGAAAAAAAGTTTATTTCAAACAAAGCCACCAGCACTGAAACAGCTGAAAGTAAAGCTCTCCACCCTACCTGCACCCCATCGTAAACCGGCTGGCTCGCAAAACAATCTAAAACAGGCAAGATAAAGAAGAAAAACATTTTTGATCGCTTTTGCTGCTACCAATTATTATTATCCGCCTGCCTTTACCGTGTGTTTGGGACAAACAGTGCGAACGGACGGTGGGAAGGGACAGGAAAAACAACATCTCACTCAAGCCGAAAAGGTCCAAGCAGGCGTGTGGGGGCGGCTGCTGTGTTGGAAAAGCTTGTAAGAGAAATGGGTGATAAGAGGGGGCGCATAACAGCAAACCGTTTGAGTACAGTCGGAGGATTAGCGATGTCGGCGTCGTTTTCGTCTCTCCTTAGCGGCTTCTTTGCTGCTGGTGCTGCTGCTGCTGGCAGGACCATGGCTAAACCAGGCACGGGCTGCTTAGATCCTATTTAGTATGCTGTCTTGTAACCGTCATAACTTTCAATTTTGCGGTATGCTTATTTTTCCTCGCATTTTATGGTCCCCCTTTACGGAAGCATCCCTTGGCTTCCAGCGGGCAAAGGTAGTACCTTTCCATGTGTATGTGTGGGAGGCGATAACGGCTGCACGTGTTGCGTATTTCAACTGATTTTATTCCGAAACCGAAACGGATAAAACATTGCTCTCGGATGGTGAGGAAAATGTATTTGCGATCCCCTTAAGTAAAGCACCAGTCACAGTCAACTTTTTCCGGTTGTCACCTCATCGCACACCCCATTCGTGTTCGCAGTGTAATGGAGAAAAACGCGCCTGAAGTATGTCGGTAAACTAATCAACCGTTGCCAGCTCTAATCCACTTCCGATGCGTTAGCAAATGGACTGAAAATCATGTACCCGATCGAGTGTGTCGAAAATTTCATGAACTACATAAATAATTGACTTCCGCACAAGAGAAGGAAAAAAGTGTCAACTGTGACACGGAGCGAAAATTCGATAACCGTAAAGCTTTCTACACTAACAGCAACAGCAGCATCCGGCAACCTTTCATCGAAGTCATCGCCGCACTCAATTAGAGTTAACCCGACTTTTTCAGCTGCACTTCCACCATTCAAGAACAACGACATCAAAGGAGTTTCAGTGGCCCGGATTTAGTTCCCGAACATCACACGAATTCCTGCCATACGATCCCGGTTCATTTCTTCTGAGCTGTATTTTTTTGGCCAAGTGTATTTAGCTTCTAAGATCAAAGGAATCACTGTGCAACCCAGGTTCGTTGCTAAAAGCTGATTCCTCGGTGGAGGACGCAAAGACAAAGGCGACTTATTTGCTAGCGAGTGAAAAAAAAAGTATGTCTCTTTACCTCGTTCTACTGACAGAAACGGTCCCACGTTTCTGCTAGTTTGTCCCTGGCCCGGTTCAGTGGAGTGCTACCGAGGCTGCCAATCTGAGTAATGGATTGAGAGAAAAGGAGGAGAGGAGGTAGAAAACTGAACGAAGCCAGTTACGGTTTCGTGCCGGATTGCAAAGTTAGAGAGCGAAAACTTGTTCCAATGGGAGCAAAACTACCGAGGCGGAGTTTGAATTCACAAAAGTCTGCATTGTTTTCGTTGCTGTTTCTGTTGCAAAAACAAACCGGAGGAGTCCCCACTCTCTGTTGGGGGAAAGTGGCCTCACAAACACAGAAATGACTCTTTGACGGATTAGCTTATTGTTCGACAAATAAAGTTGTCGAACAAAAGTGTAGTTAGTGATGGAGTAAAAGTGTAGTTAGTATATCGTCACAAGAAACCATGGAAATTTAATAAATGTCCTGTTATACTTGACTGAGATCACTGCATTTTTTAAAAATAATCTTAAGATTAATTCGATTGAAACCTAATACAATTAATGATCTTAATACATTTCGAACTTTTTTTCTTATGACAGATTTCATACGACTTTGTAAGAAGTTTTATGCAATTTGTAACTGAAGGTAATTTTTGGTATTGATTGAATATAAACGATAATAAATTGAAATCGTGAAAACACAACTTTGATACAATTTTTGTTCTCTTTTATAAGAATGGAATTTCATAGGGTCTTTTTGTGTAGATTTCATGATACTATTTAGCAAAATAGTTTATTAGTTTCAATTGCATATTTAGTTCATTTCTTTTTTTATTTTAATTCCTTTATTTCTAGAAACAAAATAACATACATTAACAAACATTGCATCGTGCACACTAAATTAATAAATAACGATTGAAGAACTGGATCATTCGACGAGCAGGTTCATTCAGGTAATAGTTTGCAGTAAATGGTGGCTACGTCGAGGGCAGTACAGCTGCAATGAAGTCAGAATAGCTGGACAATCATACCGGCCTGTCAAATTTTTATGGGTCGTTTATGAAGTAATTTCTTCGCGGCGTTTTTCGAGGGGAGGGAAGGGGTTTCAACCAATAAGCAAAGACTTTCGTAGGGTGGTAAACGATCGGGGTCTCTCCACGGCAATGAACGGCAGATCCTTCTGAAAAGTTTCTGAACGAGCTCGATTCGATAGATCCAAAAGCATAGTGCGGGTCCCATACCACGCACGCTGTTTAAAAAACTGAGCTGCCAAGGAACAATAGAGAGTCAGCAAGGTGTCGTGATCAATGAACTCCTCACCAATTCTGAAAATCAGACCCTGTCGACGATTAACTTTCGAGATGATCGGCGAAAAATGCTGCATTCCGGCAACAGCTACAAAGGAACACCAAAATCAGTGACAATGTCGCTACGTTGCAAAGATGTGTCAGCAATGCTATAGCTGAACAGCAGAGGCTGCTTTTCTTGCTGGAAACTGACTACGGCACACTGAGGAACAATTATCATCATGTAGTTGCGATGGCACCAGTCATTGAACGAGTCAATCAGCAATTGAAGCATGCGACAATCTTTAACAGAATCGATCAGTTTAAAATATGTTGTTTCGTGTGCTGTAACGTCATTGATAAACAACAAAAAAAGTGGTCCAAGTATGCTACCCTGAGGAAACCCGGAACTGTTGCTAAACCATGTGGATTGCGACGTGCCCAGTTTAACAACGATCATACGATTACGTATGTACGAATATAGCCACTTTGCCGTTTCAGTTGACGTACCAAGTTTGTCGCACTCGGCACAAAATAGACCATGATCAACACGATCCATTCTGCTCTATCTGAAGGATTCGTACCATACCACGGAGGCAAAATGAGGTGAACTACAATAAATCAGTAGGTATAGATATACTCGGGATAGACCGAGCTGCGCAGAAGAAATATAGTTTTTTACGCTGAAAATGAGATGATGATGAATAATAGCTTCGAAAACTTCGAAGCAGGTACACAAATAAGAGATCCCATGATAATTCTTCACATTTCGTTTGTCACCTTTATCAAACACCGAGAACATTCATGTTTTTTTTTCAGCTGCGAGAAAATTGATGTTTGACCAATGAAACAATAAAAATAGCGGTTAGCAGTTATTGTAAACTTCCAGTGTTCAGGTATACAGCAGCGTCTAGATTATTAATACTGAGGATTTGAAGTAACTACTTCAGTGTTACTTTTTCAGTATTGCATCTTTCTTTTATTTTCGTAATATATATTTCCCGTTTTTTTATCGTAGCTTCCACATTTTCACTTTTTTTTCATAACTTTTTCTTCATTTCTGCTCCTCCATAATAAGTTCTTCATGTTATTTCTTAATTCTTACGCCTTATGTCTTCATATGTCTTGATTTTTACATCCTAATTTTCATTTCTTTATTTCAACTTTTTCATTTCTGCAACTTCACTTGGAATTCAAAATTTTTTGTTCTTCTTTTTTAAGTAAATTATGATTTCTTCTCTTGATTCTTATTATCATCTTTATTTTAACTTTAACTTTAACTTTAACTTTATTTTAATTTTGCTCTCTATATTTTCATTTCTTTTTCCGTTTCTGCTCCCTCATTATTAGTTCTCTATGCTCAGTTTTTCTTTTAAACAACTTTGTGTCTTGTTCGTCATTTTTACCTTTCTATTTTTGAATCTTAATTTTTATTTCATGATTTCTACTCTCCAATTTTTGATTCTTTAGTATTCCATAATTCAAACTTCTTAAATTTTATTTTAAAATATTCCAATTTCTACTGCCTTATTTTTTTATTGTCATTTCTTCATGTTCATTTCTTAATTGTTGCTTTTTAAGTTTTGCTTCCTGATTCTCTACTTCTTCATTTATTCATTTTCCACTTATTTGCACTTCTCCATTTCTACTTTTTCCTTTTTAATCATTGATTTTTATATCCAAAAATTTATTCCTTAATTTTTCCGTTTCAGATGGTTTATGTTTTTCTGAATGTTTACTTCTTCATTTTTATTTCTACATTTTTACTTTTTTTCTACTTCTGCAAATTCACCTGTACTTTTTCCTAATTTTTAATTCTTAATTAATACTTCTTCATTGTTGGTTCTTTTATTATCACTTCTTTTTTTGTTGTTTTTTATTTTTACTTCTTCATTTTTATTTCTTAAATAAGACTTAATGACTTTTACATTAACTTTAATTTTTACTAATTCATTTCATCTTTTTTGGTCTTGTTTTGACTTCTTTATTTCTCTTCGTTTTTTTACTTTTTTATTTCTTCACTTGAATGTGCTTGTTTTTGCTTCTTCACTTCAGCCTCATTTTTACTTCTTCACCTCTAGTTCGCCATTTTTACTTTCTAATTTTTACTTCATCATTATTACCTATTAATTTCAGGTTTTCATTTTTGCATCCTCTCGATTACTACTGTGTGTTTTATATTATGATAACCATTACTAATAGTCAAATAATGCCTATTCGTAGAGCTAAATAAATAAATAAATATCATTTTTAGTTTTACTTTTCTACTACTCAATATTTACTGCTTTTTCTTAATTTTTCTCTTCATTATTATTTGTTCTTGTTTAATTCTATTATTCTTCTGTTTCATTTCTTCATTTATATTTCTTCATTTTCATTTTTTCACTTCTACTTGTTCAATGTTTAAATTTTATTCTTCACTTTCATTCCTTCATTTCTTCTCTCTCATTTTGACTTCTTGATTTTTGCACCAGCATTTTCAGTTCTTAAGCTTTTTCTAAATTTTTACTTCTTCACGGTAAGTTCACTGTTTTTTCCTCTTCGGTTCCACGCCTACATTTTCAGTTCTCTATTTTTATTCCTTGATTTAAAATTTCTCATCTTTACTTCTTTACTTTTACTTCTTGATATAACTTCTTCACTTCTACTTCTTTACTCTTACCTTTATTTTAAACTTTTCATTTTTTTTCTTCGTTACTTTTTCACTAGTTTTTAATTTTGATTCCCTATTTTCCACTGCCTTAAGTAAAAATGTATCATTATTTGTTCTTTATGTTTGCACCTTCATTTTCATTTCTGATTTTTAGCTCTTAATTTCACTATCATTTGCTTCTGGATATATATATATATATATATATATATATATATATATATATATATTATATATATATATATATATATATATATATATATATATATATATATATATATATATATATATATATATATATATATAACATATATATATATATATATATATATATATATATATATATATATATATATATATATCATTTTAACTCCTTTATTTTTACATCCTAATTTTCCATTCTTCTTTTCAGCATTTTAAATTCTTTATTTCTATTTTTCAATTGTCTGCTTTGTAGTTTCACTTCTTGATTGTTCACTTATTTATTTCATCATTTCTCATACTTCATTTTCACTTTTTACTTTACTTTTCATTTTTCAATGTTTAAACCGAAATTTTTCATTCCACGTCGAACACTCGACAGAAACGGACGTGCAAAGTGGTCGTTCTATTACAATCCGGTCCGTGTGTACGAATAGCCAAACAAAAGAGTGTATTATTCGCGCTAAAGGCCAACTAGATTGTGAGTTGTGTCGCTACGTTCTGTACCCGGCTCGCAACTTTGGCTGTATTGGTGCTAAATACCAGCTGCAGTTTTGATCTGTGCACAGTGAATAGATCTTTCTAATTCAAGACCATTATTCGACAGTCGAGTCGTGTCGCTGTGCTGAGTGATCTCACACCCGGCTCACTGCTGGTGGCTGTATTGGTGCTGCTGTACTGGTGCTGCTGTACTGGTGCTGCTGGCTGCTTTGGGTGCAGCTTCGAACGATCGGACAACCACTGCTGGAAGGAAGAAGTAAAGAGGTACGTGTTCTTGTCGGCGCTAGTTCGCTAGTGCGCTACATTTAGCGCGATGGATATAGATCCCTCGCCTCCCGTGCCACCATCCCCGAACCCCCCTGACCCTGACCCTTCTGTTACCCCCTCCCCTGTTCATTCTCCAGTCCCCCCTCGCCCCAGGCTTCACCCGGACGGATCTCAACAGGGCAGCAATACTGTTTATTTTCGTCCAAAGGCAGGAGTGAATTCAAAGCGATTAAACATACTGCTAATTTCTAAAGACCTGACGAAGGGGTACAAGGCTGTGACCGAAATTTCCAAGGTCCGACCTAACTAGCTCCGTGTCGTGGTCAGTGATCTGGCACAGGCCAATGCTATCGCTTGCTCTGAGCTCTTCACGAGAGTATCGCGTTTACATACCCGCACGAGACGTGGAGATCGACGGTGTCATAACCGATTCTAGTCTGTCTGTCGAGTGTATCCTAAAAAGCGCAACCGGTTGCTTCAAAAATACCGAAACACAGGCGAAGACTTTGGATTGTAAGCAATTGCGGTCCATGTCTCTCGTCGGCGGTAAAAAGTTTACACTCCGTCAGACTCGTTTCGCGTTACGTTTGCCGGATCTGCACTCCCTAGCCACGTCTCGATCGACCGGGTTCGTCTGCCTGTGCGATTGTATGTACCCCGTGTTATGAATTGCACCAATTGCAAGCAGTTAGGCCACACAGCCGCCTACTGCTGCAATAAGGCACGATGTAGCAAGTGTGGGGAAACTCATGCGGAAGATTCTTGCAGTGTTAATGCTGAAAAATGTATTCACTGTGAGGAAAACCAGCATGAGCTCTCCATATGCCCGGTGTACATGCAGCGCAGAGATAAAATCAAGCGGTCACTTAAGGAGCGTTCAAAGCGTTCTTATGCTGAGATGCTGAAGAAGACCGTGACCACTTCTACCATAACATCGAACCCCTTTGATCTGTTGTCCTCTGATGAAACCGATTCTGACGATTCACCAGCGGGAACAACTTATGCCAATCCTGGGGCGTCTAGAAAGAGGAAAAATATTTCCTCTCCTAAACTTCCCAGAAAAGGTCCTAAGATTTCCCAAAGTGAAATGAATGGTACAAACAAACCTAAAAGTGCAGCGGAAAAACCGAAGCTAACTCCTCCTGGGCTTGCAAATTTAAAGTCCCAGAAGGAGTTCCCAGCACTGCCAGGAACATCTAAAACCCCAGTTGTTCCTTTTGCACATCCAGTTGATGAAACAAACTCTGGATTTGTGAAATTTTCTGACATTGTGGACTGGATTTTTGAAAACTTTCAATGTACCCGATCCAATTAAAATTTTTCTTACAGCATTCCTCCCAACAGTTAGATCATTTTTGAAGCAGTTGACTGTCCAATGGCCCCTCCTTGCAGCGATTGTATCCTTCGATGCCTAATTCAACTGCGTATATGAAGGATTCTATCTCTGTCTTACAGTGGAATTGTAGAAGTATTTTACCAAAAATTGATTCGTTTAAAGTTTTGATAAATAAAAACAAATGCGATGCATTTTCCCTTTGTGAAACTTGGCTTACTTCAAATATTGATCTCAACTTCCATGATTTTAATATTATTCGCCTTGATCGAGACACCCCATATGGAGGAGTACTTTTAGGGATTAAAAAGTGCTATTCTTTCTATCGTATTAACCTCCCCTCGATTCCAGGCATCGAAGTTGTCGCATGTCAAATGACAATACAAGGTAAAGAGCTTTGTATTGCCCCAATATATATTCCTCCCAGAGCACAGGTTGGGCAACGGCTGCTCTTTGATTTAATAGAACTTCTTCCCTCGCCACGTTTGATTTTGGGAGTCTTCAACTCTCATGGTGTGGCTTGGGGTTCCCCTTACAATGATAACCGCTCCTCTTTAATCTATAACCTTTGCGATGACTTCGACATGACTATTTTAAACAACGGTGAAATGACACGTATCCCGAAACCTCCAGCGCGCCCAAGCGCTTTGGATCTATCCTTATGTTCGACGTCGCTACGGTTGGATTGCACATGGAAGGTAATCCTCGATCCTCACGGTAGCGACCATCTGCCTATTCTTATTTCAATTACAAACGGGTCAACTCGCATGCGACCAATTGACATTCCGTATGACCTCACACGGAATGTCGATTGGAAGTTATACGAGGAAACGATTTCCAAAGCGGTCGAGTCGATTCAATATCATCCACCACTTGAAGAATACAACCTCCTCGCGGGCTTGATTCTCGACGCCGCGTTGCAAGCCCAAACGAAGAAATATCCCGGCGTAACGATCAAAGAACGGCCTCCCACTCCGTGGTGGGACCAAGAGTGCTCCGATGTCTACACGCAAAGATCCGACGCGTTTTTGGCCTTCCAGAAGGGAGGTATACCTGGCGACTATATACGGTATTCGGAGCTTAATACCAAGCTTAAAAGCTTGGCTAAAGCAAAGAAACGCGGATATTGGCGACGGTTCGTGAACGAGACGTCGAGGGAGACATCGATGAGCACTCTTTGGAACACAGCCCGAAGAATGCGGAATCGCGTAACGGTCAACGAAAGCGAGGAGTCTTCAAGTAGGTGGATATTTGATTTTGCCAGGAAAGTATGTCCGGACTCTGTTCCTGAGCAAAATATTGTTCGTGATGCGTCTCCGGACCACGACGCGATAGAATCACCTTTTACGATGGCAGAATTTTCAGTTGCCCTCCTGTCCTGTAACAATAACGCACCTGGGTTAGATAGAATCAAATTCAACTTGTTGAAGAATCTACCCGGCAATGCCAAGAGGCGCTTGTTGAACTTGTTTAATAAGTTCCTGGAGCAAAACATTGTACCGCAGGATTGGAGGCAAGTGAAGGTGATCGCCATCCAAAAACCAGGGAAACCAGCTTCTGATCACAACTCTCATAGGCCGATTGCAATGCTATCCTGTATCCGGAAATTAATGGAAAAAATGATACTCCGTCGTTTAGACCATTGGGTCGAATCAAATGGTCTACTATCAGATACTCAATTTGGCTTCCGCCGCGCCAAAGGGACGAATGATTGTCCTGCGTTGCTTTCAACAGATATTCAGCTGGCGTATGCTCGCAAAGAACAAATGGCGTCTGCGTTCTTGGAAATTAAGGGGGCTTTTGATTCCGTTTCTATTGACATTCTTTCGGGCAAACTTCACCGACAAGGATTTTCTCCAATTTTGAACAATTTTTTGCACAATTTGCTGTCCGAAAAGCACATGCATTTTACGCATGGTGATTTGGCAACTTTTCGAATAAGCTACATGGGTCTTCCCCAGGGCTCATGTTTAAGCCCCCTTCTTTATGTAAATGACATCGACGAATGTCTGGCAAATTCATGCACGATAAGACAACTTGCAGACGACAGTGTAATCTTTGTTACAGGAGCAAAAGCTGCCGATTTGCAAGGACCATTGCAAGATACCTTGGGCAATTTGTCTGCTTGGGCTTTACAGCTAGGTGTCGAATTCTCTCCGGAGAAGACTGAGATAGTAGTTTTTTCTAGGAAGCATGAACCTGCTCAGCTTCAAACACAATTAATGGGTAAAACGATTTCTCAGGTTTTGGTACACAAATATCTTGGTGTCTGGTTCGACTCTAAAGGCACCTGGGGTTGTCACGTGAGGTATCTGATGAAAAAATGTCAACAAAGAGTGAATTTTCTTCGTACAATAACCGGACAATGGTGGGGAGCCCACCCAGGAGACCTTATAAGGCTTTACCAAACAACGATACTGTCTGTTATTGAGTACGGGTGTTTCTGCTTCCGCTCCGCAGCAAACACACATTTGATCAAACTGGAGCGAATACAATATCGTTGTTTGCGTATCGCCTTGGGTTGCATGCAATCGACCCATACGATGAGTTTGGAGGTCTTAGCTGGAGTTTTACCATTGAAAAACCGCTTCTGGAGCCTGTCTTCTCGTATTCTTATCAAACGTGAGGTCTTGAACCGTCCTGTGATTGAAAATTTTGAAAGGTTGATCGAACTCAATTCTCAAACCCGTTTTATGACATTGTATTTCAATCACATGTCCCAAAATATTAACCCTTCTTCGAATATTCCAAATCGTGTCGACTTATCAAATACTTCTGATTCTACTGTGTTTTTCGATACATACATGATAGAAGAAACTCGTGGAATCCCGGATCATTTACGCATGCAGCAGATCCCTAAAAATTTTTCCAATAAATATCGAAACATCAACTGCGACAATATGTACTACACTGACGGATCACTTCTTGATGGGTCCACTGGCTTCGGTATCTTCAATAACAATTTAACCGTCTCCCATAAGCTCGATAATCCTGCTTCTGTTTACGTCGCAGAATTAGTTGCAATTCAGTACACCCTAGGGATTATCGAAAAAATGCCCACGGACCATTATTTCATCTTTACGGACAGTCTCAGTTCCATTGAGGCTCTCCGATCGATGAAAGATGTTAAGCACTCTCCGTATTTCCTGGGGAAAATACGGGAACATCTGAGTGCTTTATCCGAAAAATCTACTCAGATTACCTTAGCGTGGGTCCCTTCTCACTGCTCGATACCGGGCAATGAGAAAGCGGACTCTTTGGCTAAGGTGGGCGCAACAAACGGTGGAATTTATGAAAGACCAATTGCCTTTAATGAATTTTTCGCATTTGTACGTCAGAATACGATCATCAGTTGGCAAAATGCTTGGACCAAAAGGGAACTGGGAAGGTGGTTACATTCCATAATCCCCAAGGTGTCGACGAACCCGTGGTTCAAGGGGTTGGATGTAGGTCGGGATTTCATTTGCGTGATGTTCCGGCTTATGTCCAATCACTATAGATTTGACGCGCATCTCCGTCGTGTTGGGCTCGGGGAAAGTGGTATCTGTGCCTGTGGTGAGGGTTATCACGACATAGAGCATGTGGTTTGGTCATGCCCTGTACACCGTGACGCCAGGTCTAAATTAATAGCTTCCCTGCAGGCCGAAAGTAGGCAGCCGGCTGTTCCTGTTCGTGATGTCTTGGCGAGCCGTGACCTATCCTACATGTCCCTTATATACGTTTTCCTGAAATCCATCCACGCCCCAGTTTAGTCCTATCCCCTTCCGCCTACATCCAACCAAACGACAAGAACACGTTAGGACCCCGGATCCGGAAACAGCAATCAGACCCGCACGATACTCTCAAGGCCCGATGGAAACAACCCAATATGCCAGTCCGTAATATCTTGGCCCAGCAGCGGAACAAATTTAATATGCTGCTTACCTATGGCAATGAAAATCATCAAACAGCAAACCTGTGCTTTTAATGCAAAATATTCTAGCTTTAAGTTAGATTTAGTTTCAGCTCGTAGTCGGCAGCGAGGATAAAAAATTTGCTCTTAGTTATTAAGATACTTTAGAAAGTAAGCTACCAGATATAATTGGCGCCGTTAAACATTGAATTGTATTTGTGCCGTGTCAAATAAACTATAGATGAAGAAAAAAAAAACCGAAATTTTTATATCTTCATTTTTCCATTTTTTCTACTTCTTCTTCATTTTGAACAACACAAGTCAAAGTGTTAATAACGTGGAGAAACAAAAAAAAAACACTCAAACGAAACGTCAAAATGCCAAGAAACCTGAAGGTCAGTCAGTATACGTAGCAAGAGTCAAAATTTCAATAAAATTGAAGTAAAAATAATATTCTAAACAGGACAAAGGAAAGGAAAAAAAATGCCTGATAGAAAATGACATAAAAGGAATGGGGAATAGAACAGCAAAAAATTGAAAATTAAGAACTCTTAATTAGGATAAGAAAGAAACCGTAATTGTTTGTGTGTTCATTTTTATATTTTTAGTTTGACTTCTTCGTAATAACTTATTTATCTTCAGTTCTTCATTTCCCTTCCTATTTTTACTTCTTACCTGTTACTTCAGTCACAGACAAACAGACGTACCTCTGCGAAGAAAAATCCTGAAAAATATTTGTCTTATTTCGAAATGTTACACTCGTGCGCCACCATGTGGGCTTATTGCCTACTAACTCCTTTTCGTAAAACGGTTTTTGTCTTTGCTAATGGGTGTACGCGCTTGCTTAAGTCAACACCAGTGGCATTACTGATAGTTGATGTCTTTTATAATGCAAATGCATGCTTGCTTATAGCGACGCTAGCGGCATTACTGCCCACTAAGCAAAATTTCAAATAATCGTAATTTTTCTGGTCGATGGAATCATCATCGAGTATCACGTCTGTTTGTCTGTGTTTCAGTCATAACTTCTCTGATTATTATATATTAATTATATTTTATTACTTTAACATCTTCATTTTCATTTATGGATTTTGACTTCCTGATTTTTACATTGTCAGCCTTACTTCTTCATTTCAAATTTTTTAATTTTTTGTTTTTCACTTTTACTTCGGCATCTTTAGAATTTTCACTTTTTCATTCCCGTTTCTTCATTTTAACTTATTCATTTTCACAGCTTCACTTTTACTCCTTCTTTTTCATATCGGCATTTTAACTTCTATATTTTTGCTTTTTATTTTTACTTTCACGTAACATCTTTACTTCTTCAGTTTATCTACCTCATATTTATTTCTTCATCTCTAGTTCGTCATTTTTACTTTTGATTTTGACTTCTTAGTTTCTACTTCTTCATTATCACGTCCTAATTTTATTTTTTTTTTGTTTTTATGCTTCGTTTTCTTTTCTTGATTTCTATTTCTTTATTGAAATTTCTTAATTATGGCATCTTTTTAATTTCTACTTCTAAAATTTTACTACCTCAACAAATGCATCTTTTTAATTTATTTATTTCTCTTGTTTGTTTCAAGTTCTTCTGTTTTTGCTTCTACCTTTCAATTCTATGCATAAATTCTTTACTTTTACTTCTTAATTTTGTCTTCCTAATATGTACTTTTTCATGTTTATTTCTTCATTTCTAATTTTTAATTATTTGTTCTTTGTTTCTACTTATGAATCATTGATTCTTCATTTTTGCTTCGCAATTAAATTTCTTTCTTTTCACACCTCCCTTCTACTTCTCTTTTTTCACATCTTTACGCCTTCATGTCTACCTATTCATTTTAACTTTCTTATATTTGCTCCTTCATTTTTTTCTGCAACTTCGTCAAAGTTAACAAACTTTTCAATTCTCAACTTTCACTTCTTAAATTTTATTTCTTCTTTATTACGGTTTCATTTTTACTTCTTCATCTATACAGCATCATTTTCATTTCCTGATTTTTATTTCATCTTTTATGATTCTTTATTATTTCATCTCTTCGATTTCTTCTTCCTAAATTTGACATCCTCGTTAACATTTTCAATTTAAATTACTAATTTTGTTTCTTCGTTTCTCGTTCTGTTCTTCGCTTTCACTTTTTTATTGTTAATAACGTCTTTTAGAGCGGGGGCCTAGTGTGGTTGGTAACGTCTCTGCCAACCACGCTCGACGCCTGGGTTCGAATCCCACCGCCGACATAGGTGTCGATGGTTGTGAGGTGGCGTGATCCACTCACAACCAACCCAACTGGTCTAGATTCAATCCTAGCCGACACCGGGAGATTTTCTGAGGCGAAAAATCTCTGGGATCACGCCTTTCATCGCATGAGAAAGTAAAGCCGTTGGCGCCGGTCCGTTAATAAACGGGTCGTGAGTTAGGGTCCTGGGTGTGGAGTCGCCTCCCTGGGCGCCGGTGATTGGCCACAACAGTGGCGGAACTAGACCGACGGAAAATAAGCGAGAATCAAAAAAAAAAATAACGTCTTATTTTCTCTTATCATACGTCTTCATGTTTTTCTTTTTTTCATTTTTAATTCTTCATCACAACTTCTTTATTTTCACTTCTGCATCTTTAGATCTTCATTTTAACTTCCTCATTTTTGCTTCTTCATTTTTTCTTCGTCATATCTAGTGCTTCATTTCTAGTTCGTTTGTTTTACTTTTTAATTTTCTCTTTTTAATTTTCACTACTTCATTAGAACGTCCTAATTTTTATTTCTTCATTTTCAATGCTTCGTTTTCATGTCTTCATTTTTACTGCTTCGTTTTCATTTCTTGATTTTGTTTTGTTCTTCAGTTTTTGCTACTACAGTATAAAGCTCGATAGAAGGCAACTTTATTTTTATTTTCGTATTCGTATTTTCGTATATATCGAGTTACGTTATATAGAAGAAAAAAAATTTTTTTTCAAATTTATACAAGAGTGTTAATGGTTAAATATTAAACGGGACACAAACACTTATGGTTCTTACAATGTAAAAAAAAAAAAAAAATTTTACCTTTTTTACCGACCGGTTTCGGGTAAGCTGTTACCCATCTACGGGGCGATGTCCAACTAATTAGTAGGAGAGAGTTACAATTTCAGTTTGGTGAGGTGGAAGAGAGGCGATAGTATGGGAGCATCATCCTCGTTCATAAGCGGCTGTTCCGATGTCATGATATGCATCGACTCCCATGCATTAAGTTGCGACGATTTCCTAATATTTTTCAAAATTTTCGCGTTGTCCCAATCGACATTGTGTTGGAGGGAGATAGCATGACTTGCCACACTTGACTCGTTGGCTCGTTTGTTGGCAACAGCTTTCTTATGCACTTTTAAACGAACTTTGAACTTGCGCCGTGTTTGGCCAATGTACACAGCTGCACAATCCTGGCATTCAATTTTGTAGATTCCAGACTTCTCATTAGACGGAATTTTATTTTTCGCGTTACACAAAAGATCACGTAGTCTGTTTTCACTTTTGTGAGTTACGTGGTAGCCGTGCCTTTTAAGGGCGTTTTTGATCCGGTTTGTAACTTTTGCGTAGAATGGCATGCTGATCCTCTCTAAATTTTCTTTTTCTGGTTGCAGAGTGGTGACTTCGCGTTTGTGTTGTTTCCGTTCGTGTGTGCGGATAATTTTTTCCACAAAATCTTCGTCATATCCGTTTAACTTGGCCGCTTTTTTAATTTTTTCCTTCTCTATCATGTACTCATCTTTCTCCATCGGTACACTAACAAGGCGATGGGCCATGGAGTGAAAAGCCGCTTGTTTTTGGGCTCCACAATGGTTAGAGTCCGAAGTGATGTACCGGTCCGTGGATGTTGGTTTCCGGTAGATGCCAAATTTTAGCGAGTTGTCAGGTTTCCTAGATATGATCAAATCTAGGAAGGGAAGTTTTTTATCCACTTCCTGTTCTACGGTGAATTTGATCGTCGGATGTCGAGTATTTAGCAGCTCTAGTGTTTGTTCTAAATGACGTTCTTCTACGATGGCAAAAACATCATCGACGTACCGCTTCCACACGCGGGGAAACACAATGTCGATTGGGACAACGCGAAAATTTTGAAAAATATTAGGAAATCGTCGCAACTTAATGCATGGGAGTCGATGCATATCATGACATCGGAACAGCCGCTTATGAACGAGGATGATGCTCCCATACTATCGCCTCTCTTCCACCTCACCAAACTGAAATTGTAACTCTCTCCTACTAATTAGTTGGACATCGCCCCGTAGATGGGTAACAGCTTACCCGAAACCGGTCGGTAAAAAAGGTAAAATTTTTTTTTTTACATTGTAAGAACCATAAGTGTTTGTGTCCCGTTTAATATTTATTCGCGAGTTCTCACGTTGCACTAAAATTTAAAATTTAAAGTGTTAATGGTTACTCAAAGATGCGCGAAAACCTATTTTTCATAAACTATCAGTATTTTTAAACCTTTAAACCTTCTTATGTCCATTTAGTGAAAATTTAAACAAGCAAAAAGTTTTTTTTAATTGATGCAAGACTGCGAATTGTTACTGAAGGATGCGTGAAAACCTATTTCCTATCGCCTATTAGTATTTTTAAACCTTCTCTATGCCCGTTTTGGACAATTTTTGCATTGGTTTCATTGGTTTCAAAACTTACTACAAGCAATTTATAACAATTTATAGCCCAAGGCAGCAATTGAAGCAATTTATAGCCCAAAAAAAGTTGCTGTATCATTTATTTTCAATTTCAATACATTTTAAAAAGTTACGTTATATCGAGGTAAAAGTTACGTTATATCGAGGTTGCCTTATATCGAGGTATAACTGTACTTTTTTATTTATTCATATTAACGCCTTCATTTTTTTCTTTTTATTTCTTGCCTTTCTGTTTTATTTAATTTAACTTCTTTATTTCTACTACTCATTTTCTTCTACACTTGTTTTTCTTAATTTTTACTACTTCTTTTAGACTTCTTCTACTTCGTTTCTTCTTCTTTATATTCAGTACTTCAGTTTTACTTTTCAATTTCTACTTCTTTTTCACTTTGTTTTTGCTTCTTCATATTTACATATTAATTTGTATAGTTTTTTTAATTTATTGTTTTTCAATTCGTTATATTTACTTCATATTTGCTTCCTCGTTTCTATTTCTCTCTCTCAGTTTGTTACTCAATTTCTACGTCTGCATTTGTATCTCTTCATTCTTTCTAATTTCTCGATTTCAACCTGTTAGTTTCTACTCCTTCCTTTTTATTTTTTTTTTAATTTCTTTTCATCTTCATTTTAACTTTTCCATTTTTAGTTTATCATAATTGCTCATATCTTCTTCTTCATTTTTATTCTTCTATTTTTGTTGTCGTATTTTCATTGTCTCTTTTTACGGTTTCTTTCTTATCCTAATTAATAGTTCCTAATTTTCAATTTTTTGCTGTTCTATTCTTCTTTCATAATACAGGTCGGACTCGATTATATACAGTCTCCGAAAAATTTTCACTGTATATAATCGAATCCTGTATATAATCGAATCAGAAAAAAAAATTTTTTTTTGTTTATTTTGCATAAATATTTTGTTGTTTTTGAATAAATAAGTAGGATTTTTGTGACTAACCCCCTTAAAGTCGCAACAAACCTTTCTTACAAAAATATATGTATATATAATCGAATCAGAAAATTTTTTTTTTTGTTTATTTTGCATACATCTTTTGCTGTTTTTAAATAAATAAGTAGAATTTTTTTGACTAACCCCCTTAAAGTCGCAAAAAACCTTTCTTACAAAAATATATGTATATATAATCGAATCAGAAAAATTTTTTTTTTGTTTATTTTGCATACATCTTTTGCTGTTTTTAAATAAATAAGTAGAATTTTTTTGCCTAACCCCCTTAAAGTCGCAAAAAACCTGTCTTACAAAAATTGATGTATGTATAGATTTCGTAGTTACTCTTTATGTTATTGCAGTCAGCCATGGCAAGAACACTACACCGTGCTGCACGGGTGCCACTTTTGCATAGAAACACTACACGGCGTGTACGGTCGTTCTTACACATTACGCAGTGGAAGTTGCAATACACGCCGTGTAGTGTTTTAAATATTTTCTCCGTAGTGCGTGTTTTAAACATGGCTGATTGCAGCAAACCTTAAGAAAAATTTTGATCAGTGTGTATTGTGTTTGTTTTCTCTTTTAGTTTTGATATTGTTATGCTGCGTTTTCAAGCAATTCAGAACAAAAAATGGCAAGTGCTTACGTAAAAGCCAGGAAACGAAGAAACGTTTTAACTTCTGCTCAAAAAGCAAAAGTTCTTTACGATCTCGAACAAGGTCTGTCGGTTCGTGACGTACAACAAAAATACAACATCGCTGAAGCAACTGTGTATCATTTATAAAAAGACTGTGTATCATTTGAAAAAAGACAAAGAACGGACTTTTATGAATCAATAAGGAAGCGATTATTTATAACGTAACGCAAGAATAATTATTGTTGATCTCCTTTCCCCCTTTGCCATGCTTTTTGTTTAAATTTTCCGTATGGGTTGCAACACTTTGCCAACCCAACACTCTTTCCCGTTTCCTGAGCGTTACATAATTTGTAAACGTTCCCTCGCGATATTTCTGTTTTAGATCAGCTTTACTTTACTTGAAACATTATGGCTCAAAAACCAACGTTTTGGGTCAAAAAATGTTGCGTTACGTCACATTGGACTGAAGGGAACGTCCATTAATTACGTACCGTAAATAAAAACTATTTTTGACCCCCTCTTTCCTCTAGGTAACGCTCTTTGTAATGATCTTCAAAATTTTAAGTATTGATTGCGACGTTTCGTCAGATCTCTACCTCCCCCAAGCGTTACGTATTTTTGGACGATCCCTATACGACATTGCTGCTTCAGGTAAGTTAAACTTAAAATTGAAAAAAAAAATAATTTTTTTTTATGATTCGATTATATACAATTTTGTATATAATCGAATCATATATAATCGAGTCAATATATGATCGAGTCTGTATATAATCGAGTCCGACCTGTATGTCGTTTTTAATCAGGCAATTTTTCCTTTCCTTTGTCCTCTTTAGAATATTATTTTGTCCTTAATATTATTGAAATTTTTACTCTTTTGCTATGTATACTGACTGACCTTCAGGTTTCTTGGAATTTTGACGTTTCGTTTGATTGTTTTTTTTTGTATAATTTCTTCTAGTTCTTAACACTTTGGCTTGTGAAATTTTTACCTTCCAATTTGCTTTTCGTTAAATTTGTTTAATTATCTCACCTGTCTTATTGTCTTAACAATTCTTAATTCTTTTGATCGTTAGGATTTGCAGTTATTTCTACTTCTGCTTTTTAAATTTTTTTTATCTAAGAGATTTTTAATATTGAAACCCTCCAGAGTTTTGGGCATGTTATCGTTAAGATATTTTGACTTTTTTACCTTTCGATTTTTTGAGTTAAGTTTGCCCGTTTCTTATGACTTGGACTTTTCAAACATTGCACTTGGCTATTATTGTGCTCTTTATCTTTTTCATTTTTTTTTAGATGTTTATTACGTTTAGATTTTTTTTTATTTTTCATAAAAGAAAACTTATCAATCAAAAACCAATTTGAAAAATGTAACATCCTGGGTACAATCTAAAAACAAATCTTTTACAACTACAGTAAAAATATGGTTTTGTTTGAAATTGTTTGATTCATATTCTTTTGATTTTGATCTTGAAATATAATCTAAGTCAAACGGTATAACATCTAGATATTTACGTCATATTTCTCATCTGTGAGTCTCTGAGCATTGAACCAGAAATCCTCAATTGAATTCGGTGACCTCTCAATGGCATAAAATTCAACCAGTAAGAGCCTGAACCTGCCAGTCAATTACGTTACTGCTGACTTGGTGACTAATTGCGTCAATCTAACTAGAAATGACGCTAAATTGATTGTTCAACTGGGGCCTGTGCCTTTATTTACTGAGTAAAGTGCTCGGGACCACTAATCCCCGCTATTTGCTGAATTTATGGATTTATATGAAACGGATTTGTCTTTGTTGTTGTTGCTGCTGCTGCTGCGTTACACCCAGAGCAGAGTCTGGTCTTCTATCATTTCTCTGTGACGTCAAATAGATGTAATTAATTGCAACTGAATGATGAATGCGGCCATGTATCATCGCCCGATCCATGCATCATTTAGCTGGGGGAATATGAAGACATTAAACGTGACACTGATGATGTAATTTCAGCTTTTGTCAAAATCAGGTTCTGCTGCTTAAATGATAAGGCTAGTTAATGTTGTGATACCATAAAAATACATTTTTTCGATAACGAACGCAAGATAATGATTTTTATCTTGTTATCATTTTAGATTCCAGTTCATAATGATAACGTTTCGACCAGTGTTATCCAAATTTTACCTTCCACTCAGAAGTTTAGTGTCTGTCAAACTTGTCGGACAATGTTAACCAAAGAGCTATTTATAGTCATAATCGCTCTGACAAGTTTCAGTAATGCAGCTAACATTCTCTATCTCGCAACTGTAACCTCCAGGAGCCACACGATATGGTAAGTAAAATAGATTAACAAGCAAGCGTAATCTGATGGAAGGTGACTCCTTTCACAGGCACCGTCCCTTGATTCACGCGCTGGCTGCCAGAGGCCACAACGTGACCGTCGTTGCCGTCGACGTCGAACAAAACCCTCCTCCAAACGTGACCTACATCGAAATCGAGGGAGCCTACGAGAGGTTCGCCCAGGAAGAATTTATGACCGACGTAGGGCAGAGCGACCCGATTGGGATGATTTCCGAGATGAAATCATTTACCGTAGCTTTCTGTGACCACGTACTACGTAGTGACGGCTTTGCCCAGCTCCAAGCCTATCCGGATGAGTTTCAAGTGGACGTAATTCTAAACGATTATCTCTTCGGATCGTGTCTCTCGGGGTACGCTCAATACAAATTCGGTCGGCCGCCGTACATCGGACTTACGGCATATTCAGCTCAAGTGACTACACTTACAATGACCGGTGCGTTTTCTTTTCCCTCGCTCGTTCCGCACCACATGTGGGATGCACCGGTGCCACTAAACTTCCGACAGCGGTTCCTGAATTTAATTTTTTACGTGTACGAGGAAATTAGCAAATACTCTCAAGTGTTACCAGCTCAGAATCTGATACTGAAAAGACTTGTACCGGATATTCCTAACCTGAGCGAATTGGAACGGGATACCAGGTTGGTGCTGCTGAATTCCCATCCTACAATTCAGATCGCAGAGCCGATGATGCCGAACGTGATTCCGGTAGGAGGAATGCACATTAGAAGTGCTAAAACTCTTCCGGAAGATTTGGAGCAATGGGTAACCAGATCGACGCGGCCGATTGCGTTGTTCTCGCTTGGAACCAATTTTAGAAGTGATAAACTTGATGCGAGCGTCATAGAAAATCTTCTAGCTGCAATGCGAGAGCTGTCCGAATTCCAGTTCTTGTGGAAATTCGAGTCCGATTTGTTGGATTATGATGTACCGGAGAATGTCTACATAAGACAATGGATACCGCAAGGTGATCTGCTAGCAAACCCTAAAGTTCAACTCTTTATTACCCACAGTGGTTTGCTAAGTACTCAGGAAGCCATTTGGCATGGCGTTCCAATCATTGGGTTTCCGATTTTCGCCGATCAGTTTGCGAATATCGAGTACTGCGTCCGGCAGGGTTTAGCCAAGCGCCTATTGATTCGGAAATTCGAAAGTCAACACCTAATCGATGCCGTGCGGGAGATTAGTAGTGAAACAAGCTATCAGGACAATATGACTAAACTGTCCAAAGTGTTCCGAGATCAACCGGAAAGCCCTTTAGATCGCGCAGTTTGGTGGATAGAATGGGTGCTTCGTAACCCGGATACAAGGGTGCTGCAGAGCGGAGCGATCGATTTGCACTGGTTCGTGAAATATTCCATGGATGTTATAACGGTGATCGTGCTGGCGATGGTCACTGTAGTGCTACTGGAGTGCTTGATAGTGCCGGTAGCAGCCAAATGGCGCAGAAAGAGGTTGCTAAAGGAGAAAAAGGAGTGAAATTTACGCTGTAAAAATCATCATAATCATATAATTTTATTAAGTATAACAATAAATGAAAAAAAAAATAATTTTCTTGTATTTCTCAATAAAACATATCCTCTCCCGTGACATTGCTCAGAACAAACAAGTAATCGCAACAGTCGCACATCGATGGGCCTGATGATGAATGACAGCCGGAAACTTTTATTCCGAATGTTGTCGATGATTAGTTCTCCGTCCGTTCGGTGTTGTCCTGTTGACTAGTTCAGCTAGAGAAGAAAGCCGCATTGTTTCCGTGACATTTCCAGTAGGTTTTCCCCCCATGGGGATGGTTCGTGACAGGTTCGGCACTGTGTTGTACACGTCTCCAAAAAATTAATTAATGAATCACCCGAACAGCAGCAGTAGCACTGGCAATTCTAGCAGAGCAACTTCATCAAGATTAGCTGTCGAATCACAACAATCCGAAAATGAAACAACTTTCGGTCCTCTCGCTCGACTCGAGCAGCGTTCTTTGGATATGACAGATGGAAAAGTGTTGGTGGTGGTGGGGGCCAAGGGTACAAAACGAAGCGAAGGAGATTCAGTCAATCCATCGTCATCTTTCCAGCGGTAGTCTAACTTTTCTGACCTCATCTCGCTAGAGCAAAGGAAAATCTACCGACGACTATTATTTGCACTTTTCCTTCCAATTAAGATTGTTTGCTTACCGTAGGAAGTAACATCCCACCGTCACCGGCAGAAGTGTTTCGTTCTCTCTCTCTTTCTCTGTCTCTGTCTCTCTTCGTTTCCCGCTATGACCAGAAGGTAAAGGTGTAATTTAACGTTTGATTGACTAAGCATTTGCTTAGATTGTATCGCTAGCGCAGCGCGTAAAGTTGGTGAGGGCAAATCAAACAAAAGCTGCGGTTTGTTTGGTTTGTTCCCTGTTGAACTTTCAGCTATAGCGTATATTTGTTCGGTCGTTTTAGTTAACAAAACTTAGATGTTGATTTACACCAGTTATGAATCTTCTTCTTGTGAAGATAGCCTACAGGCGGTCTACAACCTTTTAATTC
The DNA here is from genome assembly GCF_029784165.1 of Wyeomyia smithii. Taxonomy (NCBI): domain Eukaryota; kingdom Metazoa; phylum Arthropoda; class Insecta; order Diptera; family Culicidae; genus Wyeomyia; species Wyeomyia smithii. The sequence goes on along the minus strand of NC_073696.1, from coordinate 24,090,163 downwards.
AGTCTGCACCCAAAAGTTAGTTTATACTTTCTACTCTTTATCACTTGTGCCAGCACGGATTTTACAGAAAAAGCAGAAGCATGCACGGATTGCGAAATCCCCGATTTCCATTGTACGCAGAGATGCACCAACAATGGAAACAAATTTTTCCTGAAATACGCGTGTCGGAAACGCAATCCAGCTGCCTGTGGAGGGATGTGACGTTTGACTTTCGATCCCTTTAGGGATCTTCTAATACATTCCATCTGATTGTGTCTGTGTCGCCAACGTTCTAGGCCTAGTGGGTGGTCAAGCTGGCACAGGACGATACCGTTCTAGGCTTTCGCCGGCATTATTGTTTCAATTGGCCCCGGGTGCGATGAAAGGAACTCGTCTACGTTAACTGTGACGCACTGCGCTACAGTTGATGATGGCTCATGTCAACACACGGGGCCAACGCAATCAGAAGCTGGGATCGAACCGGGCCGGGATTTGTTTTCACCTGAAAAGACCGCTTGTTTTAAGCTGACAGACGGAGGCGAGGGTTTTTGTTGTCTTTCCGAGTGACTGGCGCACAGTGGTTTACCCGGCAGAATGAAATTGGCTAAAAATATGTTCTTCTGTTGAATAAAGTGTGGGTGTCGTGAAAACTTACTCATCAATAAATTAGAGCAAATACTTGCTGAAATTGATTCTTAATGTTAAAGTAGAACAAAAATTAAGTTAAATACAAGTTATAAACTTTTGCAACAAATTCAATTCAGTTTCCTTCCTTAATCTTTATTTGACTGCTCGCTTTTAGCCTTACGGTAACTTTATAAATTTTGACGTAGAATTACGTCTTAAAACATTATTTTGTGATAGAGGTGCAAATTCAAATACAAGAGAAGCGTCACGAACATTGACCAAATTAAATACTAAACTCAGTCAGTTTTCAATCCAATCTACAAAAAAGGCCACCGCCTGGACAAAATTCTCTCCCGTATTCTGTTTCATTGACTGAGGCCGTTGTCGGAGACCTTTGTTGGCGATTACCCAATGTGGTTTTCGAGGGGGACGCTCCACTACGGACCAAAGGTTTACCCCGGTCAGATCCTCGATGAATTTCGAGAATTTAACCTGCAGACGCACCATCTGTTCGTTAATAGCAGCTGCAAACAGGGCCTTCTACAGATTGCGTAACCAGCTAAGGTCCCGTAGTCTGCAAACCCGTACTATACTTGCACTCTACAAAACACTAATTATTCTCGTTGCCCTCTACGGCCGTGAAGCATGGACGATGAAAGAGCCCGATCGGCGAGCTCTTGGTGTTTCTGAGGGTAGGGTTTTGCGTTCAATCCTTGGCGGCAAACTAAAAAATGTTGTTTGGCACAGACGCATGAACCACGAAGTGTACCAGGTGTAAAAATCGACGGATATAGTTAAGCTGATAAAACACGGCTGGTTGCAGTGAGCTGGGCATGTAGCTAGAATGCCGGAAGAACGACCAGTGAAGACTATATTCAGCAGAAACCCCGATAGAGGCCGTCGACTTCGAGGTAGGCCTCACACTCGTTGGATGTTTGCTGTCGAGGAGGATGCCCGTCAAATAGGTGTTAGGGGAGATTGGAGGATAGCAGCCCAAAACCGAGTGACATGGCGACGTATTCTGGATTCGGCATTGGATCGATAATCGGTCTGTCGCCGTAAATGTAAATGTAACGTAAAGTTAATACTCAGTCAGTGTTCAATCGATTCGAAAATGAGACAAGCGTTCCCGTTTTGAAATTCAAGATGATAATTTCCGGTTCCAGATAAATAGCTCAAGATGACCAAGTGCCATCGCATTTTCGAAACCGGGATGATATCAAAAGGCTGCAGTTTTGAAGTGCGTTTATTTTTAGTGTTGAATAAAAGTTAGTGACATAAATAAATGGAGTAGTAAAATTCCGTTTCACAGTAGGATTCAAAATGTTTGTCTTCTCTAAAAAAATCCTTATGCAAAATTTCACCTCAATCGTACTTCGGGAACACGTAACTCGAAGCGGTCAGAGTTTTAATTTCATGGTGAACGAGAATATACGCCAAAAATGTTGATATCTCTCAGCAACTTCGAGTATTGTTTAAAAAAAGTTTAAAAAAAATTTTTTTCAAAAAAAAATCGGGCTTCCAGCTAAAAAGTTTTCTGACTTCCAAAGAGCTGATTTTAAAAAAAAAGTAAATAAAGTGTAACGTTAATCGCTTTGAGGCACGACTTCCGGAAGTCCGAAGTTTGTGTTAATCTGATAAACCTTTGCCTACCGTATCAAATATACTGTTATTGATTGAAAAAACAGCCTTTGCCTGGGACTTGTAATACATAAGTCCTCGTACGTGGAGCGAAAATAACGACCACCGGGATTGAAGTCTGTTCCTAGATTAATTTTATCAAACAAATCCTACTAAAGGCTAACTTTCTGAAACCCCGGAGAAAAAGGTTTTTTTTTATTTTTTAGCTTTTCAATTCTTGGGTTTGAAAACTTGATCGCTTTTCGACGTGGGACTACGTCTTTCTTCACTATACTAAGGTACCTTCTGGAAAAACTGGATTGAGCATGTAACGTTTTTGGTTGGAGGAATGGAAGATTTTAGATACTAATAGCGCTCAAACAACTGTTCCGATTTCAATAGTTAATATACCGTTGGAAAACTAAAACATACAAGATTTGTATAACATGATAATTTCAGTTACCATTTTCTCATTACTCTGTGAAAATTGCGGGAAAGTTTCGAATATCCACATACATTTTTCATACGATTGGTATATTTCCCTAACGCAGACTTCAAAAACATAGACGAAATGATTTCACGCATTCAGTCATTGGCTAGCAATGCCAGCCAATTGGCATCGCATTCATCACCCAACGTAAGCGGCGAAGAAAGAAAGCAGAGATGCTTCCACGTGATTGGTTCTTCCCCCAATCACCCAAGCTCCCCACCTCACACAGAGTGACACTATAAAAGGACATTCCGTGTTGAGAGAAGCTCATTCCCGTCGACCGTCAAAGCGATCAGTTCGGCTTCCCTTCGATCTGAGTTGGACCCCACCAGTGGTAATCTAATTCAGATATCGTTGTTGGAATACAGCCCGAAACTGGACGTGATCGGCACTGGGGACCATTGGAAGCCTTTGGAAGGGACCTTTGGAAGACTTGGAAGCCGTTTGGATGCTGCCGATAGTAATTTGTGTAGGTATAGTATGTCGTATACCAAGTGTGTGTGTCTGAGTAGCGTTAGCGTGTGTATGTGTGTGTGTGTGTGTGTGTGTGTGTGAGTAGCGTGTGTGTGTGTGTGTGTGTGAGTAGCGTGTTTGTGTGTGTGTGTGTGTGTGTGAGTAGCGTGTGTGTGTGAGTAACGTGTGTGTGTGTGTGAGTAGCGCGCGCGCGTGTGTGTGTGTGTGTGTGAGAGTAGCGTGTGTGTGTGTGAGTAGCGTGTGTGTGTGTGTATGTGTGTGTGGCGTGTGTGTGTGTATGTGTGTGTGAGTAGCGTGTGTGTATGTGTGTGTGAGTAGCGTGTGTGTATGTGTGTGAGTAGCGTGTATGTATGTGTGCGTGTGTGTGTGTGTGTGTGTGTGTGTGTGTGTGAGAGTAGCGCGCGTGTGTGTGTGTGAGTAGCGCGCGTGTGTGTGTGTGAGTAGCGCGCGTGTTTGTGTGTAGTGTGTGTGTGTGTGAGTAGTGTGTGTGTGAGTAGCGTGTGTGTGTGTGTGAGTAGCGTGTGTGTGTGAATAGCGTGTGAGTGGGTGTGAGTAGTGTGTGTGTGGGTGTGAGTAGCGTGTGTGTGTGTGAGTAGCATGTGTGTGTGAGTAGCGTGTGTGTGTGTTTTTTTGTTCATGGATTGTTGTGTATGGTATTTTACGTTTGGTGTGTGTTATATACTATGGCTATGGCAGAATTAAATTTTTAAACCCATAATAGTCCCACGTCAAGCCTACGTTTGTGCACTCAAGCACATACCCTTTAACTTTTTTTGTTGTTGTCCACACATTTCGCTGTCATCCGGTCTTCGTTGTTCTCCTACGGGAAACAAGGCGTCTAGTATCAACACTTTATTTTTGCAAAAGAATATCGGGAACATGTACTTTTTCTGACTATGCAACAGAAGCTTGTATCTAATGTCCGTCTGTCTGCGGGAATGGGATTTTTGAGCTGACATTTTGCACAGGATCTTTACTCCGACAAAAGAGACCAAACTTCTGAGACCTACCGCTAAGTGAAATTCGGAAAGTCGGTTTCCATTAGCTGGATGCCAATGTTCATGTTATGCGATAAACAACAAACTATTTACTATTGACTACACTACGAAACAGTTAACTTAAACAGCATGTGCGTTGCACGGTAAGCGGTATCGCCAACGAGAGCGGGAAAGCATTTTATCTTTCACGTTTTTCTGCCCTATTTTTTCTTTTCAATACTGTCCCGCACTCATATCTTTACTACAACGCAAACCGTAATGAGCGTCCCACGAACTACTGTTTTTTCTAATCCCATCTTATTACAGGATAGTCATTAATTTGGGTTACTCTCTCTCAGCCTGCCTCAGAACGAATTTCTGGCTATGCCACTGACATAAGTATATTGATGATGACAGTCTATCGTAATCTTAGCTTTAGAGAGAATTGAAAGAGAACTCAAAGAGAAAGGCTTGATCAAGTTGATCAATATCGTAATCTTACGTTAATCTTGGGTCATACGCAACCTCTTCAACTTTTTTGCTGTAGTTTGCTGTCAACTCTAGCATATTTTATCATTTAACTCTTGATATATTTATGCTGTGAACAAAGCCTAGGGGTGGGCATAATGGCTCTTTTTCAAGAGTCGCTCTGAGCCGCTCACTCACCGTTGCGAACGGTTTTTTAAGCGTACTAAAACTGCAGTTTTGTTCAGATCAGGTACGTACGGAATTTTCCAAACGGAGAACAAAACTTCTTTCTACAAATTTAAGAAAGATATTTTACCACTCAAACAAACCATTCTGGTTTCAATTTTATTTCATTGCTTTGAAAAAAAAATAACTGTTTTGATTCAGACGACCTTCAATGTTTATCAAATCTGCTCTGAAAATATTCGTAATCGTCCCTAATACCTTTTTCACAAATTAGTCGTGATTTAAAAAAATACTATCAACAGTACAAAATGGCATCTTTAGCCCATATGACCATCTGAACAAAATTTCAGCCAAATCAAAAATGACTGTTCGCGCCCGAGTAACATTTGAATAATAACAACATCAGCAGCAGCCAGCAAGCATCGTAAGCCCCGCCTTGTTTTCTCAAACTGTCGAGGCGAACGCATCGAGCAGCGAGAGCAAGGAAGAAAAAGAGAAAAAATAGCGTTTCTGCGACACTATAAAAACGGTGCAGGTAGTTGCAGGTTCGTTGTGGCCGTTTGGGGTTAAAGTCCCTTCAAAAGAAATCAATCAATCAGCAGATTTGTTCAGTTTTGTTTCATTTTTCAGTCTGTAAACATCATCAGGAAAAGCTATTAAATGGAGAGTTAAATACAAGGCTAGTGTTTTTTCCAACATCCTCTGAAGACGCCTGGAAGTAGCAGTTGAATACAGTCCACAAACGAGAAAGTGTTTGCTGTGAACGGACTTGCAAACCAAAAACCTACTTTTCAGGATGAGGGAGTAAATTTTAATCCGCAAGTGCCCGAACAGAACACTCATTTCCCTGACAGTTTACAAAAGTTTTAAAATTGGAAAATTTTTTATAGAATTACTCTGCTTGCCTGGAGTGTGTGTCGAAAAATAACAAGAGAACTAAAATGGCAATCCGAAATGACTATATATTAAACAGACTTGCCGGTGTCACTAGTATGAAACACCAGTGGTACTTTTTAGCGTTGCTGAAATTAGTAAAAACTGCGCATTAAACGTGAAATTTAATTCTCGATTTTCTCCTTACTGTTCATTTTTCGACCGCGGCCGGTACAGCTATCGAAAATGTTTTACTTTCCTTATCATTTCCTTGTCTTTCAAACTCCTACCTTATTCAAAAAGACTCTCGATACCCGAAAATAAAAGTTAACATGCAGAAACTTCAATTTCATTTTCATTTCTTAAACGGTACTATACTGCCGTTCCAAGCATTTTTGTCCCTGCATGTATAAGGTTTGTGTAGGAGGGGGACAACTATGCTTGGAACGGCAGTATACTCAAGGATGATCCTGGTAAAGAAAGGACAGGCAAAGTCCCGTTTATCGCGTACCGGGTTTCATTTTCTGGTAGATCGCATTGATGGAAATGATAGAAATAACAAGAGAAAAAAACAAAAAAAACTAAAATCATCCCATGTTTTCGGCAAATTGCAATCCGGATTAACGATAAATCTTACAATTAATCATCATACATATAATTGAAGTTGATATTTTTTTACCACTCGCCAAAATGTTGCTAATAGTAGAGATAAAACTACAGTAGTCCTATATCAACCATGCGGTCGTGTCGTGGATACCACTCTCCCACTATTTTTTTCTAGTTTTTTGTATTTAAAAGGGACTCTCAGAGTATTTTATTCTTTCTTTGTTTATATAATTTACTATTTTTGAGTACATAGTAAAATAATACCTGTTGCATAGTAAACTTTTTGATTTGATGTTTTCCAGGTTCATGTTGAGATCTGTGCCCGAGTCTTTTCATTTTTGCGTGAATTTTTTGGGATAAGTACAAATTGTTTCGGTTTTTTTTCCTAAGTGAGCCCATATTTAAAGCTTTTAATATTACAGAATTGTTGCAACTCTTGTGTAAAATGATTTTGAGTTGGCATTTGAAATTTAATCTGATGACTTTACTCACGCCTTTTTACTGCATTCTTTGATCTACGAAAAGACAAGTTTGAATATTGATTATGATTTTGTAAATAGTTGTTCAGGCAATCTTCAAATAGTATATTGTTACCTGTGCTTATTTGCAGACTCTGTAGCGGGTAACATTTCAGTGGTTTAAACACTGTTTTGAGCCTAGCCACTATAAAGTCAATATTCACGCTAACAAATGACTATTTCACGTCAGAATGGTCACTAGAATACTATTTCAAAGTGTGTGAAAAACAATATATCTGCATCGAAATATGCATTGAGTACAGTGCTTCTTATTTTCAGTAAAATACTGTCACTTCGGTAATATAACAATTTTATCCGTTAATATGGGATCAGTAGATTTTTTAGTTGACTCTTCCATATTTTTTTTTTCTTCACGGAATATATTTTTCGGAAAGACAAAATTATTATCTGCAATGTTTAGGTAATCAACTTTACCAAGACGTTGCAGCGATCAAACAAATCGTTCTGACTATGTACAGTTCTGCAAACATGTCCCAGTTTTAATATTTTTTTAAAATTGACTTTTTTTGATTTGGCTGAAACTTTGCATTGACGTTTCTATAGGAAAAAGATATCATTTTGTGCTATTGGTTGAATTTGTTGGAACACGACTCATTTTTGAGAGGCTATTAAAAAATGTTATTTTGGGAAGGTAAAACCTTTTATCTTATTATTATTTCTCTAGAAAATCTCATCTTTTAGAAATCTTTTTTTAATTTTTGTTTGTAAAAACTACAAGAGATTACCTGAACATTGAAACCAGTCCAATCATGAAGAAATCAGGGAAAAAAAATTTTTTCTCGAGGTAAATTTTTTATGGAAGGACAAAATTATTAACTACAAGTTTGCCGAAGACACCATGTCAATCAAACAAAGAGTGCTCTATTGGAAAAAAAAATATTTCTTCAGCCAAAGAGGTTTGGCATAGTGTTTTCGGCAAAGTTTTCAGATAACAATTTTTTCCTTCCAAAAAAATATGCCCCTCGAAAAAATAATTTGGAGAAACAAATTTGTTTTGTTTTTTTTTCTTCATTTCTCCATGATCGGACCAGTTGCATTGTTTAGGCAAACTTTTGTAGTTTTCATAAAAAAAATAGATTTTGAAAAAATAAGCTCTTTTAGATAAATATTTTTTAATTTTTTCTTTAACTCTTTCTTTTCAAAAAATAAATATTTTTTTAAATTTTTTTGTCGAAAAGACAAAATTATTATCTACACTTTTGCCGAAGACGGTACACCGGTTTGTAATCATCAATATCTTCCCAGAATAGCATTTTTAAATAGTTTCTCAAAAATGAGTCGTGTTTCAAAAAATTAAACCAATTGCACAAAATGTCATATTTTGCCTATGGGAACGTCTTTGTTATATCTAAAATGGTCGAATAAATTAGTGGCCCCTTTTTTGTGGAATCACTCCTATTAAAATATTAACCCTATTCAAAAGATAATCGTGAATTAAAAAAATACTAATAGCGCAAAACGACACCTTTAGCTCATAGGTACCTTTGTACAAATTTTGAGCCACATCAAAAATGGTCGATGAAAATGGTTAACAATTTTTTCATTAAACTGCTCAACTATGTCTCTATTAAAAGATAGAGTATTACGCACAGTATTATCGGGTTGTGAACAATACTACAGCGCATCTATAACAGATTTTGATCACTGTTTCAATTAAATAAAAATAATCTAACCTCACGTGTATGCCACACCCAAGTTGCAGGTGGCCCCGCCTTTTTGCCAAGACATATCATTCTCTCAGCTTCGCGAAATGCTGAAAAAAATTTCCACATTGAGAATGTCCGAAGCATTAAACTCTCATTTGGCGTTAGCAACCAGCGAAACCGCACCTAAGGAGCATTCTCAGTCAGTCTACGTGAATAATTCAGAAAAGTAATAAAATTATCTTATAATGCTTAAAATTGCTCAATATTCTGTGTAGTTTTCCGGTTTTCAACAAAATGTTCTGAGTATCGTTTGATTTTGCGCTTCGATTTTCGATTGGATAAACGCGTGTACCTGAGGGTTAAGAAAAGCCTTGGTGCTACATTCCGATTAGGAACTCGACCTTCTGTTTTATTTATACACAGACTCCGCAGCCAAGTGTACAGGACGATTGCGGGGCTAGCGATACGATCCTACTGACACTAACACTCTCTCCCGAGCCGAGACTCGAACCTACGACGACTGGCTTGTTAGGCCAGTATCGTACCTCGAGACCTTGATATGAATTCGTGGAACTGTGATACTATAGAGACATGTTTTCAACTGTTCATTTAATCTTCATAATTAACAGCCCATCTACGCTAATTCTCTCACTCGGAGAGATCTCACACGATGCTATCCGAACGTTCAGCAGCTTAAACCACAGGATCGTTAGCATATCAATGTCAGTACTCTTGAGACCAGGCAACGGTCAACATTCTTCATTGGCACCACGCACAGATCAAACCCGTATTATACAATTTAAAAATAAGTTAATATAGTGATTAATTTAGATTAAAATTAAAATTAAATTGTTTACTGCTCCAAACTTAATTACAATTAAACACTCCTAATTCAAACCTTTTCCGCCAAATTCCAAAGCACCTTCGCGTAAAGTTACTATCGGGTTTTTCAAAAAATATGGCACAAATCATTTTTTTCGTCTTATTCCGGCACTACTTAGACAAAACGGCGATTTGGGAGTCATGGCCTGAGGTTCCCGCAAATAGGCGAAAATCCACTGGGAAATTCATAACATCGGTTTTCTACAATGCGTGTGGTATAGTTTTTTTTTTATTAACACACGCATTTGGCAAGAAGGAATCTTTTTTCCAAACAATTAAGGTGCCCATGCTTGTCATTCTCCTCAGTATGTGAGAGGAGAGGAGGAAAAATTCACCGCGCACTTCCCTTCCAGTATGTGCCTGCGTGTAGCAAATGCTTTCACCACACTGCTTCTTTCTCACTCCAAAGTGTCTCAACCAGCTTACAGAGAGACAAACACACTTCCAGCTCACCACACATTTGATAGAAATAAGAGGGGTGAATCACTCTACAGAGAAAACGCAGAAGTGCACAACAGTGTCCACTGGCGAGTAGTCCGGAAGGTGAGAAAAACCTACCGGGAAAAATGTAGTCCTCGTGAAACTACGAACGAATTCCACCAGAGTGAATTCGACCGGCACGAGCGGCACGAGCAACGCAGTCTATTTTTTGTTCTCCCAATCTCTTTTCCTCTTCTGCCATGCTCAAGAAACCAACTGTGAAACGCACCGCAGATAGCTCTGCAGTGTAATTTTTGTGCGTGAAGTCCACACGTGTAAGAAAGTACACCATAGTTCATTGTCTCGCAAGGAAGAGCTTTCAGATTTCACCGCAGTGCGTTCAGGTAGCTCAACAGAAACAACCGTTTGTCGCTCTCTTCTAGCATGAGCGTATTGATTTGCTCTTTAGTGTGACGGCAGTTGTCTCCGCAGTGCAAGATGTTCTCCTGCACTCTAGAGGTTTACTGAGGAGAAAAGACAAGCATGAAGGTGCCCATCTGATTCAGCACACATCAACTCATCCACCCTATTCACCAGATTTAGTTTCCTTGGTTTATTCTCGGTGATTCAACTAAAAAAGTGCTCGGTTAGGTATACACGATTTGCCAACAGCAAACAAGTGTAGTTTGCATTTTATGGCTATTTCAAGAAGCGCACCACTTGATTGTTCATTATTTTAAAGGCTGGAATCTACAGTCAGATCTATAGAGCAAAACATCACAAATGGGTTGTGTTCAATACACATCCGTAAGAACTACTTGAGACTGTTCGTTGTATCACTTGATGGTGTCTTGGTTCGATTCCTGATTTCTAGGTTTCAATTCGGATTTGATGGCAATTAACTATTTTGAGCTGTTTTCCAGAAGCTTGAAGTCATCATTTTAGATTTAAGAATGGCATTTAGAGTTGATCACGGCTTCTGGTGATTCTGAAATTGATTAGTCAAAATCTACGTTCCAAATCAGGGTCTATATTCTGCAATAGGATCATAAAATAACAATTTGCCGCATTTTGCTTGACGCGTATCTAATTTTCTTTCGAAATCTATTACTGCAATAATGAGAATACTTTGAAAGCTAAGTGAGTAAAGCATTTGATGATAATTTTCATCACGCTGTCGATGTTGAGATTTTCATTTTACAAAAATGTTTAGATTAAGAAAACTTTTACAAAGTTTCAAGGCGGAAGCTTTGTTAAAAGTGTTACAGATGGCACTCAGTTCAATCCCAAAATTTTCATCTATAGTTGAAACGACTTCAATCAAACGGTAACTACAATTTATGACCAGATTTCACTCACCTCGTTCCTCTGTGCAACCAAACATCCACCCCAGCTTTGCTTGTGTGTGCGTTAGACCCGTTAGTGCGCTTTCGAAAGCCCATTTGTGTTGAATTGCACACCGACCGAACAACTTTTGAAGAGTCGCGCGTTTTCTTTCGTCTTTCGGTGTAGAAGGACCTACCTTTGCGCAAAACATCGTGACACTTTCTACGGATCACTTTTCTCCTAGCGCAATGACGGTTCGAAAGCTGCACTGCACTTCACATCGTGATCGGCCCATTTGTATTGTTCCTGCACCTAATCCTCGCGGCTTTTGTTCACCGGCAATATTCCATTTGCACTTGATGGGAAAACTTTTTAGTACAGCTAAATTGAGAGTTGTGATCGCGGGACGCAATACTGTCTTCAGCTGGAATGTTTATCGCAGCTGCCTGCCTTTTCATACGACTCACGATTCATAATTCATGAACTTTAATCATACGCTGATACTATTCGCTTCAAACGATTGAATATTGCCTTCCGATGGCAATCGATTGAACGACGCAGGAGACTCATTCTCCGCTAGCAGATGTTACGTCTCACATCATCATCATCATCTGTGTAACATCTGTATATTTCATCAAGCGAGAATCGGTGAAATATTCATAGACTGTTACGACTTCGTCCTGTGCCGAACGTCGATATTTCCTACTCCTAGGCACATTTGTGGCGAAGCCAGCAAAGCATTCCCAGCTTCGTCGGTGGGGTTTTCCTATGGGGGGAAGGCGGTAACAACACAGTACACCAACGATGGAATGTTTCAAGCAGCAAGAGAGCTTTTGTCGTTTTCGTTCGACATCTGCGCAACACGTTTGAACTCAACAACTATATCCTACTGAATTCAAGAAAGTTTGTGCAAATTCGCTGGAAACATTATCGCCGTGATGACTGGCAAATTTATGAATATTGATTGTGTATGAATAATGTGGCATCGTTTTTGTGTGCTAAATCGCAGCTGAAGTGAAAACAATTCTAATGGCCTAACATACGCAGTCGAAGAAAACCCCCCAACATAATCGGTTAGTTATGAAGGAAGTAATCCGCCTGCATCGCGGTTGGATTTCGGATGAGAAATAGTTGAGCGAATTGTTACCCTCGTCGGATTTGGGGGCAAATTGCTTTCTTCGCTTTTGCCAAGCGCCACCGATTGGAAGGAGTAGCCACCTTATTCGGCAGTATTATAGTATCAAATGAAGCAATTTCAGCTCGAGCGGCAAAATGCCAGCAAAAACGTGGCGATCCCAACTAGTAAAGTAGGATGAAGTGATTTAACCCCTTTTTATTCAAGAGGCTGCTCTTCGCTGTTTTTCATTGTGGGTTAGAAAAATTCTCACTAGAAAGTGTTTGGTTTGTTTCGGAGCAGGTGAATCTGGTGGAATTAGGTGAAAATTTTATTAATTTGAATATTCAACGGTTTCTATATGTAATGAAAACGACTTAGTTTTTGTATACCACGAAAATCATTTTTTATAACATTAAAACTCTTTGATTTAGGTTAAATTTGCTACGCACATTTTATTGTCATACTTTTTCCTCGAGAGTAACTTTTAAAGATAAATCACATGAGTTTTTATTAGAAAAAGAATCGAAACACAAAGTTGTCAATAATTTAAAGGTTGAACAGCATTCCTCGATTTGTTTTGGGTAAGTAAACGGTTTACTCCAATTATCGACATGAGAGCGAATCTCGGACCAAATTTTCAAACATATCTAATACTAATATCAAAAACAAATGTTTTTATCGCGTCTATTTCACACAAATTTCAAATATTTTTGGGTGCGGACGTTGTTTTGAACGGATCTGTAGCTTACAGGTTATGATATTTCTCAATGTTAGATTCCTTATTTTTAAATACCCGTTCTTAATAAAAATACTTTAGAAGGTTTCCAACCAAAATAACTAAGAAACACTCAGGATTATTGTCGATATCCTTACTTAGAATAATTTTTCTTGTCTTTTATCCAACTTTTCACACTTTTGATCTTTATTTATTTGGGATATTCTTACTTTTAACTTTATTATTTTCAAATTTTTGGATCTCTGGGCTTCTTTCACTTTCGAATTATACTAACTTTTAACTCTTTACAATTGTGTTCGATGGTTTATTTTTGGTTCTGTTAAAATTATATTTGCCTCAGTTTTGATATTATTGATTCTTGACTTATTGCACTTTTCACTGATTTAAAAAAACCTTTTCCAACATTTTAAGCTCTTGAGTTTTATTAGGCTAGACTCCTGATATTTTTCGGTTTTAACTTTTGATTATTGTCACCTAGGAAATTTTCTACTGCCGACTGCTTTCTCTTTAATATTTTTATTAATGTATTTTTAATTATTTATCAACTTGCAGATGATCGCTGCTTGTTTAAACTCAAGCTTCGAAGAGATTTTTTTTTAACCATTTTTCCTAGTTTTATTAAAAAAAAATATAAACATCTGGCATCTTTGTTTCTAGATTTATCAATTTCTTTGTTTCACACGTTTATCTCTCTTCATTGTGAATTTATTACACTTCTTTATTTCTTTGTTCTTGATTTTTAAATTTTCACTTCTATCTTTGACTTCACTCAGTTTCGATTTTTTTTATCACTTTTGTTTTCTCTCCTATCTTTGAATTTTGGTTCCACTTCTGACATTTTTCATTTTAACCTATTTCACTTTTGACTAATTCTATTTTTGACCTTCTTCGTCAATCAATTTGGATATTTTTAAATCTCAACTTTAACACTCTTTTGAATTTCGACTTGCTTTACTTTTAAATTTCTCGATATATCACCATTAACTTTTACTGGTTGGGTTATTTCTCACTTTCAACTGTTCATTTTTGACTTCTTCTACTACAGTTTTTGTGTGTTTTTAATATTATTCTGTTCAGTTTTTATTGTCTCTCAACTCTTTTTATATTTGTTCTTTGACTCATATTTTTTTATTTCGTACTTTCTTAACCTACGGTACTCTTCCTTTTACGATTTATTTCCCTTTTGAATGTATGAGAAAACTTCTGATACCGTTCTCTTTAGACTGTTAACCATCTAGATTTACTTCATCGTTAATATCTTTCACTTCCATGTCAGATCTTTAATTTTTGGTGTTTTTTTTTCTCGACTTTTGGTATTTTGTATTTTTGACCTGTTTCACTTTGGGACTGATTTCTCTAGAAACTTGCTTTTTTCACCTCTCCTGATTTTTCTTATGTCATTTATTTTTTCTTTCAATATTTTCCACTTTTCTCTCCTATAGTTTTCTTCTCATTAATTTCATTTCACTTTTGGTATTTACTATTTTGATTTTTTTATCTTGATTCTCCTCTTTTCGAACTTCTTTAAATTTTGAGTTTCGACTTTTTCACTTGACTTTATTCAGTTTTGAATCGTGTTACTTTTTGTTTTTTTTTCTTTCATGTTTTATCTTCGGCTTCTGAATTTTTCTGACTTTTGGGTTTTTTTTATTTTAAACTCAATTTATTTTTGGCTGATTTTATTTTTAACTAGCTTTCCTTTGAATTGATTCGCTTTTAATTTTAAGTTAATAGGATTTATTTTACTATTGGTAATTTTGTTGTTGACTTGTTTCATTTTCGGCATTCATTATTAGCTTTTATCGATTTCGATTTTTAAATCCTTAACTCTTTTTCCTTTCAACTTTTATCTCTAATAGACTTTGACTTTTTACTTCTAACTTCACTTATATTTGATTTTTACACTTGATACGGATTATTTTACATATTTTACTATTATTGAATTCCATTTTTAACTTACTTAAATTTTGATATTTACATCTTTAACTTGTTTCACCTTTGATTGGTATTATTTTAGACTTCCTTCGTACTTTTTACTTCATTTATCATTCACTTTAAACAACTTAAATTTATTAGAACCTAAAACTCCATTTTAAACGTTTTCCAATTTCGATTTTATTCTTGATGTTGGACTATTAATGGTTTACATTTTTGACTGATTTCACCTTTAACTTTTTTCGCTTGTTTTATTGATTAATTTTCGATCAATTTAAATCATTTTTATCTTTGGCCTCTTAACTTTTGTCTAATTTCACTTTCGACATTTTTCGACTTTCACTGTAGATTGTTTATTTGTTTATTGACGTCTTATATTTTAGAACTATTTTACATTTGTGTTTGCTGCTTTGAGTTTTGATTGTTTCGACACTGGACAGTTTTCAATTTTGGTACATTTTTTTCTCTTTTCATTTAGGAATATTCTCTCATAAAGACTTCATGCAGTTTTAATTATCTTCACTTTTGAATACTGTCATGTTCAATCTTCAAATTCTGATTTTTTTTTCAAAATTTGTTTCAAGGTCGATTTTATTTTTCATTTGTACCCGATTTCATTGCTAACTGTTTTTATTTTGTCTTACTATTTCATCGACATTTATTTTGGCTCTTGTCTATGTTGAGATTAGATTTTTTGGTTTCTGTTTGATTTATTCTCTTTAGACTTGGTTCATATTTCGGCTGACTTCACTTCCAGATTTTCAGGCTCTTTATTTTTTGCTTCTTTTTATTTGGCTGCTTATTTTTAATTTTGTTAATTTGCTTCTCTTGCTTTTTTTTTATTTTCAGCCATTTCATTTTTGACTGACTCTGTTTTTGACTTGATTCTTATCTAACTTTTTTCGGCTATTTTTGAATTTAGATTTTTGTTGTATCTAGTGAATATTTTTCCTTTGGACTCTTTTCATATTTTGCCTAAATTCTCTTTAAAATTTTAAATGTTTCCCTTGCTTCAATTTTTTCGAGTTTTGTAGACTCCATTGTTTTCATTCTTAACAATTTTTACCCTTAATTTTTTGACTCTTCTACTGCGCTCGTATTTTTTTCCCATTTATATTTCTATCAAATTCAACTCGAGTCAGGTACACTTCTTCTATGGTATTTTAGTTTTGATCTGATTCCTGTACTGACTTTTTCTCTATTAGTTTCTCACTTGACTTTGGGTAATTTAGATTTGGTGTAATTTTAACTATTTTTAACTTTTCAACTTTTAAATTTCAAACCTCTGGGCTATTTTAATTTGAGCTTACTCTTTCTCGAATTTTTGTTTTCATTGATTTGAGATTTTTGGCTACTAATTCGTGATTTACTCAACTAACTTTTGACATTTTTTGACTTGTGACATTTGTCGCTAGTTTTATCCCGTCTGTTTTTATTTTCAGTCTTTAACTTTTAAAGTTTTCCAATTTCGATTTTTTTTTCACTTTTGATGCTTTTTCCTTTCAATTTTTATCGTTTCCGATTTTTGATTTCTTCACTTTGGATTCTTCTCACTTGTCGAGTTCGCTCTTGAGCTTTTGACGTTTACTTCCGTTTCATCGATTGTTTTTGATTTAATTAGCTTTTGAATTTTTTTTCTCCAGTCAGGAATATTATTTCTTTTGACATTTTAAGTTTTGACTTATTTCACTCATGGCTTCTGTTATTGTTTATATCGCCCTGAGTTTTATTTCTCTTATCAATCTCTTAATCTTTTATCAATTTTATTTTTGCTTTTAAGTGTTTTTAATTTTAGATTTTACCTTTCCCTCTCTCTTTTGTGATCCTTGTGATATTTTCACTTCTGATTTTTTCCAGTCTTTACATCTTACATATTTTCCTATTAAATTTATTATAATTTAAAATCCTGTTACGTTTTTTCTCTTCAATAAAATTTGATTATTTTTTATTTTTCAACTTAAACATTTTCACTTTGGATATGAGAATTCGATTCTCTTTATACACTAAGGTCGCTTTTTACGCGGGGGATACGTGCCGCGTAAAAAAAACCGCGTAAATTCCGGAGTCCGCGTAAAAAAACCGCGTGAAAAGCGACCTTAGTGTATCTGCATATATTATTTTTAACCTCTTAATTTTCAATCTTTGATTCTTGACTGTTGAGTATTGAATATTGACTATTGACTATTGACTATTGTCTTTTGACTATTGATTATTGACTATTGATCATTGACTATTGACTATTGACTATTGACTATTGACTATTGACTATTGACTATTGACTTTTGACTTTTCACTTTTGACTTAAGACTTTTGACTTTTGACTTAAGATCTTTGACTTTAGACTTTTGACTTTTGACTTTTCACTTTCAACTTTTCATTTTTCACTTTTCATTTTTCACTTTTCACTTTTCATTTTTCACTTTTCACTTTTCACTTTTCACTTTTCACTTCTCACTTTTCACTTTTCACTTTTCACTTTTCACTGTTCACTTTTCACTTTTCACTTTTCACTTTGCACATTTAACTTTTCACTTTTCACTTTTCACTTTTCACTCTTTACTTTTAACTTTTCACTTTTCCTTTTACACTTTTCGCTTTTCACTTTTCACTTTTCACTTTTCACTTTTCACTTTTCACTTTTCACTTTTCACTTTTCACTTTTCACTTTTCACTTTTCACGTTTCACTTTTCACTTTTCACTTTTCACTTTTCACTTTTCACTTTTCATTTTTCACTTTTCACTTTTCACTTTTCACTTTTCACTTTTTGCTTTTTACTTTTCACTTTTCACTTTTCACTTTTCACTTTTCTTTTTTCACTTTTCACTTTTCACTTTTCACTTTTCACTTTTCACTTTTCACTTTTCACTTTCCACTTTCCACTTTTCACTTTTCACTTTTCACTTTTCACTTTTCACTTTTTACTTTTCACTTTTCACTTTTCACTTTTCACTCTTCACTTTTCACTTTTCACCTTTTACTTTTCACTTTTTACTTTTCACTTTTCACTTTTCAATTTTCAATTTTCACCTTTCACTTTTCACATTTTATTTTTGTATATTGTTAATCAAGCATTCCAATATGGTATGGTTTTTGCTGAAGAACCATGGACAAATTAAGAAAAACGTGTATTTTCTCAAATAGTTATAATTTTTCGAGCTTAAATTAGAAATAACTCGAAAACCGATGCCTTTAGAATATTTACTCCTAAGAGCTTTCTGATTCAAAATGACTCTCTGCATCTTTTAAAATCATCAGAAAACAAATATTTTGAAAAATGTTTGAATTAGAATTTTCATAAAAAAATTATTTTACCATAAAAAAATTATTTTTCATTTCTCCATCCTGGACTTTTTTTTGAAAGTTGCGTATTAACGTCGAGTTTCATAAAAAAAAAATAAAAAAATATTAAACTCTTTTATTTTAAATTCTTTTTGAATTGAAATTTAATGTTTATTTTAAATTTTTTTTGGTCAAAGAAAGTTTTTTTTTACAGTGGATTTTTTTTATGATGCATTTTCGATTCGCTACAACTCATTCTCAGACAGTTTTTCTATACAACTAACGGTTTCTGGGCTATAATGCTTCGAATAAAACCTATGCCAAAAGGTATATGCCTTTTTAGAATGTAATTCATGGGTGTAAAAAATCTCTCCACCTGTGAAAAATGCTCATTTTGCTAAGCCAAATACGTGTGCAAAGTTTCATTCAAATCAAAAATGGTCGATTAAATTTTCGCGTATTTCCAGGCGATTTGAAAAGATTTTGCTCTACTCTTTTTCGAATTTTTGTTTTCATTGATTTGAGATTTTTGACTACTAATTAGTGATTTACTCAACATACTTTTGATATTTATTTACTTTTGACATTTGTCGCTATTTTTATTCTGTCTCTTTTTTATTTTCAGTCCATAAATTTTAAAGTTTTCCATTTCCGATTTTTCACTTTTGATGCTTTATCCTTTTAATTTTTATCATTTCTGATTTTTGATTTCTTCACTTTGGAATCTTCTCCCTTGTCGAATTTCGCTCTTGAGTTTTTGACTTTAACTCTGAGTTGGTTTCCCGTTTCATCGATTGTTTTTGATTTAATTTGCTTTTCTTTTTTTTTCTCCCGCTCAGGAATATTATTGCTTTTGACTTTTTAGGTTTTGATCTATTTCACTTATGACTTATGTTATTGTTTATATCGCCCTGAGTTTTATTTCTCTGATCAATCTTTTAATATTTCATCAATTTATTCTTTTTTGCTTTAGATATTTTCCAATTTTAGATTTTACCTTTTCCCCTCTCTTTTGTGATCTTTGTGATATTTTCACTTCTGATTTTTCCGCTCTTTTTCATTTTATATTTCCTCCTATTAACTTTCTTATAGTTTTGAAATCCTGTTACGATTACTTTTCCTCAATAAAATTTGATTATTTTATATATTCCAGCTTAAACATTTTCACTTTGGATATGAGAAATCGATTATCTTTATATCTGATTATTTCATTTTTAACTTTTAACCTCTTTAATGCTTAATCTTTGATTCTTGACTGTTGCCTGTTGACCATTGAATATTGACTATTGACTATTGACTATTGACCATTGACTATTGACTATTGACTATTGACTATTGACTATTGACTATTTACTATTGACTATTGACTATTGACTATTGACTATTGACTATTGACTATTGACTATTGACTATTGACTATTGACTATTGACTATTGACTATTGACTATTGACTATTGACTATTGACTATTGACTATTGACTATTGACTATTGACTATTGACTATCGACTATTGACTATTGACTATTGACTATTGGCTATTGACTATTGACTATTGACTATTGACTTTTGACTTTTGACTTTTGACTTTTGATTTTTGATTTTTGATTTTTGATTATTGACTTTTGAGTTTTGACTTTTGGTTTTTGGACTTTTGACTTTTGGAAAACTTGGTAACGAAGCGGCTGTGTACTGTGTACTATCACATAACGAATGTTATATTCAACCTTACATGCCATGGGCGACATGGGATTAAGATGAACAAAGGTGACAAAGAAAATACATCCCTGTATGGGGAACTACTATCATAAGGGAACGCTCTCGAATAACATCAAAAAACGGTCATCGTTTAGTATATTATTTTCCTGGTTGAAACTGAAATCAACTTTAATCTGAAACTCAGGCATTTAATAAGTTGGTTAATATTTAACAACCATTTCCTTAAAAAAAGCACTATCTTGCTAAGAACACCCTTCTACAATTAGTTTTTAAATATAGATCAGTCGATTGACCTAAAATAAATTGAGTCCGAAATTCACAACTGCACCAAACCATATAGAACTATAATACAGGTTTTCATGCTGTCACGATTATTCCGTGCTCCAATGAAAAGTATATTGATGAATCAATTAACACCGGCTTCACTGCCTTCCATTTTACTTAGTAAAGCTCTCCATTTTGCAACATATTACCGAAATTGACTGGCTTGGACGTTGCAGCTGCCAACACTCATCTCGCTGTCGTGCAGCATAAATTAGCACCCCATTCTGAAGGCAGTAATTCATTTAAAGCTTGTTATCCGAATTGTACCAAAGCTTACTTGCTGCTGCACGTCATTTCGGCCGGCTGTGGTCCTTCCCCATCCTGCTGTAAGGCTCCACATCACAATTAGACACGAAAACGAGAATTTAAATTTAACGGTCTTATTAACTTATTCCGCTTCGGCTGTTATACGGCTCAAAACCTTGTCCAGTGCCGTTGGAGTAACATTTCTACTACTACCCACCCCCCTTCGGTCCTTTCCCTCTCTCTATCTCTCTCTTTGTTCAATTGCAACCGTCGCAGTGCTGCCTAGTGTCCGTGTCACTGACTGACGGCGTGGGAGGACGGACCGACACGAACGAACAACTTTATCCACGGCGAAATAAAATTAATGCAAACAAAGGATAATGATGATGACGACTCTGGTGCGCTATTTCCGTTTCAGCAGTTGGATTCAAATGGAAGCATCCGGTTCCAAGTGGATGGAAACAGAACAAACAAGTTCAAGGAAACACGCGGCAGCCTGGTGGACTTACCCTAAGGGGGGACTGCTACTGCTGCTGCTGCTACTCCGTACAAGAAAGAAATACATAAATTTTGCGTATCTCGGTAACATCGCGGAAGCAACCCTCGCTCGCTGCCTGACTCGTACAGACGAAGCTTGCGCCTGTTTGGACTGAATAATTCCTCGCCTAGCAGACGGGCGGGCTTGCCCTGCATGACCAGCAACAAACAAACAGACGAACGAACAATAACAACAGTAAACCAGCTGAGCTAACTGCTGGAATGTTTGCCTGAAACATAAAAAATGAAAATTAAGAGAATTTAAGTCGTTTTCCCTTCGCACAGCGCGAGGCCATACCAAACAGTCGGTTTTTCATTTTAATTTCCTTTCTCCTCCGATGACGACGACGACGACGATGGACTGGCCGGACACTAAAAATTTCACTCTAATCGGCGCCTTCTTCCCAGGAGGCCGATCTTCGGTGCGCTGGAGTCTGCTGGACGGATGGAGTCCACCCTCGGGTACCGGGGTTGGTTTATAATTTTGATTGAACAAATTACTAGAGAAGGCCTAATTATATTCATCACAGAGCCGGAGTGTTATCTATCGCAGCTACTTCGAGACTCGAGGGGCGCGATAAAAGTCGCTCGATAAAGTGCCATTAGGGAGGACAGCACTTCGAGAAGATAACGAATATGCGGATAAATTGTTGTTATTAAAGAGTTTCCATTAAAATTTCGGAAATCTTCACACTTCCATGCTCCTGGTGATGAACGGAAAAAATCGGATACTCAAGCAGTGCTTCTCGCTGAAAGAGGAAATCCAGATCACTTCACCAACCAAAAGCAGACTATCTTCTGAGTCAAGTGATATCTTTTTTCCTCCCGTTCAGTTAATTGCTTGTGCTAATGTCGATTTATCGTAACATAAACCAGTGCACCGGTAAAGGGTGAATCAGGAGAGAACAGAACTGAAACCTCAGGTAATTCAATTAGTGTGTGCACCGCATAAAAGCCGATCGATCTATACCGTTCGTAGGTTGTTTTTTTTTTTGCCGGTTGGCCGGTTTATTTTTTATTGCAATTATCCCGGAATTGATGATATTGCAGTTTTTTTTCCCTTTGTCTTTACCTGTAGGCACTTTTTTTCCACGTAGTGTGGTTTCCGGTGGATGTTTTTTTTTACGAAATATCCGCATTATCTTTTCCGGCTGCGTATGTGGGAACGGAACGAATGCGCTGTTGAGCTCAATCAGTGTGCCAGTTGTAACCGGTAATTGAAGGGAAATCAATAAAATTAGGGCCGTGGACTGTGTGCGCTTTTTGCCATGTGGGGGGGGGGGGCGTTTTATTTTTCCGCAAACAAGGCACGAAAGGAAACATGGGAAACGAGAAACTGAACAAGATATTTTGCTCTACACATCAGGAGTATGAACACCGGTCGAGAGTCTATAGAAAACCCCATTAAGTTGTAACTGACAGCGGTAATAAATACATATGATAATAGTTGAATGTTCGGAAGGTAAGTAGGCTAGTGCATTGAAGAATTAATTGAACTTAAATGAAAATGTTGAAAAAGTAAACGCAAATAAAAATGAAAACAATTGTAATTGAAATTCCAAAACATAGAAAAGTCAAGGGGTAGAGATATTGAAAATCAAAAGTAACATAATTCAAAACTGAGAATATCTTAAGCCAGAGATCAGATAAAAGGATTTGAGGGCGAAACAGATTAAAAAAAAACAAAAAGCAAATACCAAAAACAAGAAAAGAAACAAACGTCAAAAATTTCACAAGTGAAAAGTGAAAAGTGAAAAGTGAAAGTGAAAGTGAAAAGTGAAAAGTGAAAAATGAAAAGTGAAAAGTGAAAAATGAAAAGTGAAAAGTGAAAAATGAAAAGTGAAAAAGTAAAAAGTAAAAAGTGAAAAGTGAAAATTGAAAAGTGCGAAATAAAAAGTGAAAAGTGAAAAGTAAAGAGTGAAAAGTGAAAAGTGAAAAGTGAAAAGTGAAAAGTGAAAAGTTAAAAATGAAAAGTGAAAAGTAAAAAGCAAAAAGTGAAAAGTGAAAAGTGAAAAGTGAAAAGTGAAAAGTGGAAAGTGAAAAGTGAAAAGTGAAAAGTGAAAAGTGAAAATTAAAAGTGAAAAGTGAAAAGTGAAAAGTGAAAAGTGAAAAGTGAAAAGTGAAAAGTGAAAATTAAAAGTGAAAAGTGAAAAGTAAAAAGTAAAAAGTAAAAGGTGAAAAGTAAAAGGTAAAAAGTAAAAAGTAAAAAGTAAAAATTAAAAAGTAAAAAGTAAAAAGTAAAAAGTAAAAAGTAAAAAGTAAAAAGTAAAAAGTAAAAAGTAAAAAGTAAAAAGTAAAAAGTAAAAAGTTAAAAGTAAGAAGTAAAAAGTAAAAAGTAAAAAGTAAAAAGTAAAAAGTAAAAAGTAAAAAGTAAAAAGTAAAAAGTAAAAAGTAAAAAGTAAAAAGTAAAAAGTAAAAAGTAAAAAGTAAAAAGTAAAAAGTAAAAAGTAAAAAGTAAAAAGTAAAAAGTAAAAAGTAAAAAGTAAAAAGTAAAAAGTAAAAAGTAAAAAGTAAAAAGTAAAAAGTAAAAAGTAAAAAGTAAAAAGTAAAAAGTAATAAGTAAAAAGTAAAAAGTTAAAAGTAAAAAGTAAAAAGTAAAAAGTAAAAAGTAAAAAGTAAAAAGTAAAAAGTAAAAAGTAAAAAGTAAAAAGTAAAAAGTAAAAAGTAAAAAGTGAAAAGTAAAAAGTAAAAAGTAAAAAGTAAAAAGCAAAAAGTAAAAAGTAAAAATTAAAGAAGAAAAAAGTAAAAAGTAAAGAGAAAAAAAAATTGACGCTATATTTTTTTCATTTATTAAGACTACATACAGTCAGATAAATTATTGAATAAAATTAAAAATTAAAAAATTAAAATTTAAAAGTAAAAAGTAAGAAGTAAACAGTAAAAAGGAAAAAGGAAAAAGTGAAAAGTAAAAAGTAAACAGTAAAAAGGAAAAAGGAAAAAGGAAAGAGTAAATAGGAAAAAGGAAAAAGTAAAGAGTAAAAAGTAAAAAGTAAAAAATGAAAAGTGGAAAGTAAAAAGTGAAAAGTGAAAAGTGAAAAGTGAAAAATGAAAATTGAAAAGTGAAAAGTGAAAAGCGAAAAGTGGAAAATGAAACGTGAAAAGTTAAAAGTTAGAGTGAAAATGAAAATGAAAAGGTAAAAGTGAAAAGTGAAATGTAAAATTTAAAAAGTCAAAAGCTTACAAGTGAAAAGTGAAAAGTAAAAAGTGAAAAGTGAAATGTCAAACTTGAAAAGTCAAAAGTTTGAAGTCCAAATACGAGAGTCTGAAGTTCGAAGTCGAAAGTTCAGTCTCATCTCGAAAGTCAGAAGTCGAAAGTCTAAAGTCAGTTTTGAATTCAAAGTCTAAAGTCTAAAATTTTAGGTCAAAAGTTTGTAGTCTATGATGTAAATTCTAAAGTCAAACGTCAGAAATCCAATTCAAAGGTCGCACATAAAGTTGATGAAAATAGTAACACAATAGAGATAAAATGTCTCTAACAAAAGTTGTCAAAAAATAAATCAACAATCAAAAGTGAAAGATCACAAGTCAATCAAGGTCAAAAGTGAAATAAAAAAATAGTCGAAAGTGAGAATTGTCAATAGTCAAAAGATGAAATTAAAAGTGAAAAGCATCAGAAATAAAAAGGGAATCTGACTTTTTATAACATCAATCACTTGAAAGTAAAAATATTAGAAGTAAAGTTAAAAATCAAATCGTCTAAAAATCAAACATTGAGAATAAAAAGAACAAAACTGAAAAGATTCTAAAATCGAAATTGGGAAATTTTGAAAGTAAAATTAGTACAGGAAGGACTCGATTATCCGGGGCTCGATTATCCGAAGTAAATTAATTCTGCTGATCATTTTTGATTTTCATTTTGAAATTTTGCCTTTGAAATCTCTTTCGGCAGATTCGTTATCAATTTTGCTATTTCCCACATATTTGGGATATTTCCGAGTTAAGTGAATTTATTAATGTCCAATTTAGTTATTTTAATTCTTAAGACATTACAACAACCCCTTTTTACAACAGAAAAACGCCCCTGCATCGTAGCAGCAAAATAACAAAAGAAAAAAAGTATTTTTCGTTCGTTGATGGTAAATTACAAATCCAGATTAAAAAAAAAGATAATCCGGATAATAGATCTGTATTAAATTAAAATGGAATTGAAATAAACCTTTAACTGTTGAAGACGAAAATTGAAATAAATCAAAACTGGGCGCACAGTCTCGCATGTCGCTTCATCCAAGCAGCACGTACAAAAGTCAGTCTCCATAAAAAAGTGCTTTGCGCCGCGCAGCCGGTCTGTTATTCAGTTCTTCTACATTTGCTACCGTTGCGAAAACAATAGTGGTGTTCTTTCTGCTTGATGGAAGAAATGGAAGGCAACACTATTGCAGCACAGCTGCGAAAGGCAATCTCTGAAGGTGGACCTTGTGTGATGCGTGTTAACACTGCCGTGGTTGATTTGGCATCCTGTGTTCCGTGTCCCTCGCTTCGTGAAGTTGAAAAAATAATGAAGAGCGAGATGAAAAACAATGTCGATGAAGTCGATTGTATTCAAATGCATCATGTTCGTAGCTGTGTGTTGATCACATTCAAGTTACTCGATGCAGCTGAAAAATTTATAACCGGAAACAACTTGAAACATCGTGTTCGGAATGAGCAATAAAATCATTTGATTCCGGTGTACATGGAAGATAATGCCATTGATGTACGCATCCATGACCTTCCGAGGGCGTTTAGTCCGAGGTCAATAGAACGTATAATAGGCGAGTATGGAAAAGTTTTGTCTATTAGACACGATACATGGAAACATTTCTTCCCGGGAGTTTACAACGGCGTCCGTATCGTGCGTATGCGTTTATCAAAACCTATACCAAGTTTTGTTACTATTGCCGGTCGAACCTACTCCGAAAAAAGCTTGGTTACCTACAAAAATCAACATCCAACTTGCCAATGGTGTGGCCTAGAGGCTCATCCTGGCAAACCCTGCAATGAAGCAGTAAAACGCAGTTCGTCATCCTCAAAACCCAGCGACGAAAAAACAAATAAACAACCATCGACAAAGCCGTCATCATCATCGGAAGCAACAAACACAACAACACAAAATCCAAATGCGAAGCAGCTAACAGTCAAAACAGCAACGGAAAAAACATCAGCACAAGGCACACCAGCGCAAACTGAGGACACCTCACCCGATACCGATACTAACGACTTTAAAACCGTGGACCGAGAGGCAAAACGAAGACTCCGAAAGAACAATGCCTCGACTGGAAGCGACAGCGAGATCTCAGCCAGCGAAAACGACACTATTGGGCATGATCCGGCGGCCGGAAAGAGTGTTTGTTCCCCTCCCCGGAAAAAGATCACAACGCGAAGTACCAGCCAAAATGCTCCCACAACAGGAAAAAGAAACGTACCGAATAATAATCAATAAAGTAGTAGATTATATATTTGTATTTGGCACCGTAAACCTAGTGGTATTGTGCCGTGTCAAAAAAATAAGTTAAAAGAAACTGGGCACAAGTCGCAAAACGAAATTAGTCGGAAGTGATATGAGTCAAAGTTAGAAAAATCGGAAGTGAAAAATGTCCAAAGTGAAGTACACCACAAACGAAAAAAAATATAGTCAAAGATCTAAAATGAAGAGAATCGGAAGTAAAAGTAAAATAAGAAAAAATCATAAGAGGTAAAAATTAAAGGCAAAAGGACTTGCAATTTCAGTGAGTAGAAAAAATAAAAACTGAGAACTGTCGAAAGGTAAATTATTTCGTAAATACCCAAAACAAATTAATAAAAAGAAACTAGCCAAAGAAGATATCTGTCCAAAATTTCAATAGGTTAAAAATTCAAAATACCAGAAAAAACAAGTCAGGAAAAATAATAAAAAGGTAAAAATCGAATAAGAAAACAGTCTAAGAAGAACTAAGTTTAAAGTAAATCATGTCAAAAGAGAAAATGTTAAAGAACTTCAAGAAGAAAAAAAAGTCAAAAATCCCAATTTTAAAAAGGTTAAAATGACAGATATTGATACAGTTAGTTTTTTTACGCGGGGGATACGTACCTCGTAAAAAAATCGCGTAAGAAACCGCGTTAATTCAAAAATCCGTGTAAACACTGCACTAATTCAAAAATCCGCGTAAAAAAACCGCGTTAATCCGTGTAAAGTAGTTCTTTATGAAGGGCTTTGAAAAAAAAACCCAAGACGCTCTAGAACCAGTATTTAAAATTGTCCTCTTTGACTGTCATTCCGGATCTTCCGGAGGGCGGAGGGTATTTTTTGGATTAAGTCTTCTACTAGATAAACACTTAAACGTTTTTGGTTCCAAACCCACGTTAATTCGAAAATTCGCATTTTTTTTTAAATTAGCGCGGTATCTCGTAAAATAAAACCTCGTTTATTCAAGAATTCGCGTAAAAAAACGCGTAATTAAAAAATCCGCGTAAAAACGCGGTAATTCAAAAATCCGCGTAAAAAACTCGTAAAAAATCCGCGTATAAAAACCGCGTGAAAAAAAAACTGACTGTACTGAATAAATTCGGTTGTTTGAGTTACAATCATTTGAAAGCGTTAAAAGTTAAAGTAAATATCACAGTTGAAGAAAAAGCCTGAAAAAGTCAAAGGTCAAACACCAGAATAGCCAAAATTGAGATGACAATACTTGCAAATGGAAAGAGTCAAAAAAAAAGAATATGAACTAACATGAATCGAACGTGAAGAAAAAGATATCAACAATTCAGAGTGAAAAAAATTAAAATTCAAAACAACGGCAAGTAAAAATAAAATTTATTGATAGTAATTAGTAAAATATCGAGAAATTCGAAAGTAAAGTCGAAATATTAAAGGTAAAGAATAGATTGATCGAGGCCAAAAAGGAAGCAAGTTCAAAAGATAGTTTTCCAGAGAATGACCTAAATACGATAATTGAATCAAACCTCGACGTGGTTTTCACAAATATTATGAATGTCCTCACTGGACTCTGGGTTATATTTTTTCGACCCCAAAGCATTTTTTTATAAAAATAGAAACAACTTATGATTTTTCGACATAATCGAACGTGCAGAAACAATAAAATAACAATGATGCAGATTTCCTTCTAAAACAGCAAACATGTTTGTCAGTTCATTGCTATACTATTGATATAATTCTCCATAATCCAAGCATAAATGGCTTCGTTTTCAAAAACCGCAAAATCTAGAAAAGAACTTAATGACTGTTGATTATGAATTAGCATCGAATATTTCCTACGAATTGCAGCAAAGATCTACAATCTTGCACTCAAGAAATTAAAGTTCAGAACTATACGGTAACGCGTTACAGGCTTTGTTACCATATAAAAATTACTTGAATCATACGTGTGATTATTTAAAAAAATCAAGTAAAACTTTGATAAAGACTGTGAGGATCAAATGCTAAAAGATTTCATTGAAATTCATATAACTGCTGTTGAAGTTGTCAGTTTAATTCTATTTCAAATGCATTATTCAAAAAAAAGGTTTTTCGTAAGACTTAAGGATTTTGGCTATTTAAAGTGTGTTCGAGAAAGTTACGCATTTTTAAGGCCTAGGCTGTATGGTAGAATCCAAAACAATTTCAGAACTATATTAAACTTGCTGCGACAACGAGAAGTGGGGATAACATGGATACTTTGTTTGCACTGACTTTCAACTAGAAAGAAATATTTATAATACACAAAAGCGTAGTGTATCAGGTGAGCGAGAAGCGGACTTAAATAAGCATTCCGGTTCCCTCTGAAATATATTGAAAACTGTTAGTGAAGAGCTTTTAAAAACAAAAGGTTCATCAATTAAGACACACTACACACAGAGTATAAAACACAGCACAGATATATTTTACTCGTAGTTTCTTTAAAAAAAAAAGCGGTTGAGAAAAGAGAGAGCGAGAGAAAGGGAGATAGAAAGTAAAAAGGAAGATAGAGAGAAATGATCCAAAATGTAAAATATCTCATGTTCAAACAGTCTGTTTTTAAGTATTCTAACATTCAAGCAACTAATAAAAAAAACTCACTCAGTATGATTTTTAAAGAGCTTTGGAGCTTCCATTTGCACTTGTAAACACCAAAATCGGCTAATGCGTTCAGTAAGAAAAGAGGGATTTATTCTTGTTTTTCTTTGTTTAATTTTGATATACCACACAGAAAAACAACATATTCACACCTTTACACGTACATACACGCATACACATATATATAGGCAATGTTCATTTAGTTGAACTGAGTTAATTGGTATACAACACTTGGCCCTCAACAAATTTATTTGTTTGTGTTTAAAGTTGAACATCCTATGAAGAAAATACTCATTGATTAATATCTCGAAATCTAAGCCACTAATCAAAAATCCACTCGGTAGCATTCTGGGGGAGCACAGTAGCTTTCATTTGCATATACGATCATCAAAATCGGATATTACGTTCTATAAGAAAGGTGTGTTAGTATTTTGCGGCATACATACATACAGACAACATACATACACACAAACAGACTCTGCTCAGTTCGTCGAACTGAGTCGAATGATATATACGGTTCGGCCCTTCGGGCGTTGGATCTATTTTGCGTTTTTCGATCGATTTCATGTTTAGTATAACAAAGGTAAAACTAAATTTAAACATAACAATGAAAACAATGAAAAAATTGAACGTGAGAAGAACCAAAAGTACAACATGGGGAGATTCATAGAACACCACAATTAGTCAGATGTTTCTAAATTTTTATTTTCGAAAAATTCTCCACAATTCAAGAGCAAAATCTTCAAGAAATAAACATCTCTAGGTTTATAAATATCTTCACATTTGGTTTCATTAGATAAAAGTTAAAAAAAGGAATATAAAATCGAAAGTGATTTAAACTTGCAACAAATCTTAAGTGAAAGGCCTAAAGTGAGGAAAATATAGGTCAAAAAAATTAAAAGTGAAAAAGGTTAAGAACAAGGATAGATGAACGAAAGTGAAAAGTTACAAATATTGAAAAAGTAATAATTCAAAAATAAAATCTGTAGAAAATAGAGTAAGTCAGAAATAAAAATATCAAAATTGAGACAAAACAAATATCGCAAACGAAATTAAAAATTATTCATAGAAGAAACTAAGGATCCAAATTGAACAAAAATCGAGGAAAATTTGAAAATGACAAAAGGCAAAGGTTTAAAAAGTTCAAAGTTAAAAAAGACAAGAGTAAGCATAACCTAATTTAATAAAAGTAATAGTGTAACAAGTTAAAAATAATAGGCAAAAATTTTTCAAAGTGAAATTAGTTGAAAATTATAATATCTAAAAAAGTGAATGCCAGATATATAAAATCCACAAATTCGAAAATGAAGTAGGTAAAAAGACCATACGAAGAGTAAACCAAACAAGAAAAAATCCAAAGTGTAATACTTCAAATATTAAAAAAAAATCAATGAAAGTCGATTACAATAGTTATTAAAAAGACGAATTAAAAGCGAGAAATTTTATATCGATGTACATATAGGAAAGAAATTAAAGCTCAAGTCGATAAAAAGTAAAATAAATCACAGAATTCAAATAATCGTATGCAAAATAAATTAACACTCAAATTAGTCAAAACAGTAGCAAACCAAAAATGAAAATATAAAACTAATAGTCTAAGACCAGAAGAGAAAACGGTCGAAGAAAAAAAAACAAAAATGAGGAAATTCTAAATGTGATAGAAGTTTAAAAACTAAAATGAAGCACAAAAGTGAAAAAAATCTACGATAACAAATATCAAAATTTGACAAAATCAATACTGATTAGAGTATAGGTAAAAAAGTCAAAAATTAAACAAGGTAAAAACCAAATTAGTCAGAAGAAAAACACGACAATCATCTAATGTATAAAGTAGAAATTGTAAAAAGTCAAAATAGAAAAAAAATCAAGTATAAATCATGCAAAACGAAAGAAAAATTAAAGCGAAAAGAGGCTAAAATGAAAAGTGCAAAACCCAAAAGTCAATAGAGGATGCCACGTCAGCAGTACGTGTTGGTCAGTTTTGACATATCTAAAACGTGATGAACCAAGGTGAGACATCTGCTAAACAAACCACTTCGAACAGTAATTGTAGTGTCATTAGTCCTGTGCGCCGCCGCCGATGTTTTTGAGTCGGCGCGCCGCCTAGGAAATTTTTATCGCGTCGATAGTCATTTTTTTGCTGGTTGTTAAATTGTTTGTCTACTTGATTCTTTACCATTCTTATTTCTTTTTTTTTTTTTGACATCCTGTCAACCCGGATGAACATATTTTTTTTATTTATGTTACAATAAAAAAACCGAACTTGAGAGTATACACATTATACGAAATATTTTAGAAGTGGTAATTAGTGTCACGCCGGTACACGCCGCCGCTGATAAATACCAACGGCGTCACGCCGGCGCGCCGATCGCCGCCGAGGTATAACTTTTTCTAATCCGCCGGTGATGATATGGTCGGCGCACAGGTCTAAGTGTCATATACTTTTAAATATGTGAAAATATCTGACCTAATAATCCTCATTTGCGGGAAGTGTTGGTTTTTTCGTTTCATTCAAAGGCTGAAGTGCATCGAGAATTAAAAAATTACGGAAATGCTGCTCCAAGGGAAATAATGTGTTGTGACTGGTTCCATCATTTTAAAGACGGTAGTTTCCATGTTGACGTACGCGTGAAGGAAGACCAAAAACCGTCGAAAATGCTGAATTGGAGGATTTGCTCGATGAAAATCTATGCCAAGAGCAGAGACAGCTTGCTTCGGCATTAGGAGTTACTCGCCAAGCCATTTCCAAGTGGTTGCATGTTTTGGAAATGATTCAAAAGCCTCGGGTTCCACATAATCCAAAGCCGAGGAGCGTTGAGTGTCGTTTTTTCGCCTGTGAACAACTGCGTATTTAGTGAGACCAGGACGCACAGTGATAGGTCTTTGAACAAAAGTCGGAAAAAACCTAAAATTAGTTGTAGAATGAGTAGAATATAATGAAAATTATGGGGTACTGAACCCATTTCTGATGTCACAAAATGTTGTTCACCTAAAATGCCTTGAGACCTTTCTTATTAACCGGTTTCTTTTTGTTCCGATCATGTTCAAAATATAGTTGTTCTTTATCGATAAACTTTAGACCCTTTTTTGCTTGATTCTTAAAGTACTCCTTTTTGAATTAGAGTTGCCCAAAGGTTTACAATTTTTGTTTTCAGAAATTTGTAATTTTCAAGTCGTTAGACCGATTTTAAATATTCATCGACAATTTGAAGGTAACTAATAGACCTGTCAAAGAAAAAAGTTGAAGAGGTTACACTCGACTGGGGTTAATCAATTTAATGGTGTGAAGCGGTATATTTTTTCCTTTTTTTCTCGTATATTATTTTTGCTTTGAAAATGAATGAAATCCGTTGGAAACTGACTGAGCTTAAAACATTTTAAAGTAATCAATTTTCATGACGCTCTCGATGTTTTCGGTTTTACAATTTGTGCTCCTATATAAGTTGCCGTTAAACGTAATTCTACGTCAAAAGCGCACTAATCGATGTGCTTAAGTTGAGTTGGTGAAATAAAAAAATTTAAAATGAAAAGAAATTGTATGAATTAATCTGATTTAATTCTGGTTTAAAGTTATCTCCTGAATAGCCTTGCCCTAATTTCAAGTTCCCACAGTTTGTCATAGTTTCGTGATAAAGCAAAGCCTTGGTGCTATATTCGTATTGGAATTTGACCTTCTATTTTACTATACACAGACTTCGCAGCCGACTGTTAAGCGTACAGGACAATGTTCCCGTCCCCATGTCGAATGGAAGCAGCAGCAGTTGCGTGTTTGATATTGCCGATGGTAGATATGAGTAAGGAAAGCAAAGCAAAGCCTGGTGCTACATTCCGTATCGGAACTCGACCTGCTGTTTATTGTACACATACTTCGCAGCCAACTGTTAAGTGTACAGGACAATTGCGGGGCTAGCGCTACGATCCTACCGACACTAACAGTCTCTCCCGAGCCGAGACTCGAACCAACGACGACTGGCTTGTTAGGCCAGCATCGTACCTCGAGACCAGCTGAGAGAGCTAGGAATGAGCATGAAGGTCGAAATTTTGCTGTGATGTCAAACTATAACCGTCCTCTTCAAGACGTTACATCCTTGTTAATGAAGTGTTGTGAATTTTCTAAAACGGACTCAGTACCGTGAGTGGAACGTGTCGAACTTCTCTGTTTGAAATCGGATTTGTTTCGTATATACCACCGGTTATGCACAGTATCAACGAATCGTAATAAACATCACACTGCTGAGCAATTGCAGCAGCATCAAGCCACAGTTGCAGTTTAATAATAACCATTTATTATGCTCTTTCAAATACATGTAGTAGCCTTGAAAAAGGCCGATTACTGCAATTGTAATTTTCATTCAATCATCGCATAAATGCTTAATGGTCAGATCACGTGCGATATGCGCTCTGACATAATTTTTTCGAACGTTGGAGAATGATATAACGGCAAATAGAGGCGTGACTTCTTTATTTCCAGTTATATCATTCTCCAACGTTCGAAAAATTACGCCGTGGTCAAATCGCGTACGGTACCCGCACTGACATAATAAACAGGTCACTCCTTTATTTCCAGTTATTCCAGTTATTCTGAATAGCCTCGCCTAAATATCAAGCTCCCACATTTTGTCACGGTTTTCGTAATACAGATGTACAAAAAATGATTTCTTGTGAACATACTGTCGAACCGGACCGATAGAGCTCTCATAAAGGCAACAAAATAACATTGCCATCCAGCACGAGAACAAGTATTAATTACAACCGGTCCTTGTTAGGGCCACCAAAACGTTCTTGAGACAATGTTGAATTTTTCTTGCCTTGCAAATGCTGAAGTTTGCAGTTTTACGTTTGTTACACATGATAAAAATCCTAACTACTTCAAACACATAATTGTAGATGGTTCTATTATATTTCGCAACAGTAACAACACTTGCAAATTTGTTCAATTATCATCATTTTGAATAACCATTCGCCGATGATTCTAGCTCTCCCGTTTTCTCTAGTATAATTGCCTGCCATTTCCAATAATTCTGCAGCTACCGAAAACTCCAACAGCCGTCAGATAGATCTCCGCGCCCAGCGCTATCAGCCAGAAATTGAAATCCGGCTTTTTTTTTCTTCGCCACGTAATTGTCTACTTTCAAACGTTTTAAACGCAGTCAGTTTCCAACCGATTTCCGTCATTTTTGAAGCAATCGATTGGAAATTCATCTAAGCACCTGTCCAAATGTAGAAAATTATAATCAGATTGTTCGCACTAATGTACTATTGAAAATTGTCAAGCCAAATCAAACGCAAATATCGACTTCTGATTGGCCGCTTAATGCGTCTTTCCCTAACAAGGTCGACAGAATATACCCAGTTGGCTAGGAATACGCGCTTTGTGTTTTATGTATAATTCATTCCATGACTGTACCGATATCACACGGACGTTGAATGCTAATCGTGCGCTCACGATGTTTGCGGGTTTTGAAATTGGACTCCTATGTATGTTGCCGTAAGACGTAATTCTACGTCCGAAATAATAAATCGTATGTCAAAATACGTTTGTTATATTCTTACCGTTTGGGATTTACAATTATTCAGCACTTGGTGCAACGATGTGCAAAGGCGGACCCGGAAATTCGAAAAGTATGGTTAATTTCCCATAGGCTATTGATTATCCTATCATTCCGAACTGTTTCACAAGACTGTGTTGTACACATAAGTTCTGAAAGTCATGTTTTTCCTCCTTCCAGTTATATGTTTTGAACTTGATTTAAAAAACTGGTTTTATTTTTGGCAAAGGTTGAAATTTGACAAAAAATCACGTAAATTTTCCTTCAAATTGAAACTTGTTGGTCCAAAATCGGATCAGAATTGAGGTAGTTATGGGCAGGGGAAAAACTACTAAGCGATGACAGTTTTTGATGACATCCGACAGCGTCCCTCTATGACAGTAGTGGTATTGGTAAAATAAAGACAGCCGACAGACAAAAAATATTGCGACTATTACGTTGCCGTTTAGTTCCCCATGCAAGAATGTTTTTTTTTTCTTTGCTGTTCACCTTATTCCCATGTTGACGAGAGCATGTATGGTTGTGTATAACATTCGGTATGCGTTACACACATCCTTCAGTGCATAGTCGCTCTATTGCCGAGTCTTTTTCTTTGCACGAAGGCTGTTGGCAAGGTGCTGAGCAGTGCTTACGCTTCTTCTTCTCAGAACCTTTTGAAGTAGAATACTTCTCTCAGGAAGTTCGGCTACATAAGGATGTGAAATGAAAATCTAAAACCGAAAAAAGTGAAAAATATGTCCAATTTCAAATGCTAATAAATCGGTTAGTATCTGATGGATTTCCTTCGTTCTTGCAGCAATAGATTGGAAAATCTTCTAAGATTCTTCTCAAAATAAGATAATTGTAATTTTATTATTCACACTATTGTACTATTAAAAATAGTCAAGCCTTGTCAAAACGAAAAATTCGACCTCTGATTGGTCGTTATATGCTTGCTTCCCAAGCACGGTCGACAGAATCATATACCTTGCAATTGAAAACATGCTATTTAGCCTATATAAGAGCCTGTTTCAGCCGGAGCCGCACATAATAGTTCTAGACAGCGACAACAGCAGTCGTCTTTCCTTAGCAGCAGCACTAGCCCTGTGGTTGGTCACCACGTCTCAGGAGCAGCGCGGTTTTTCTCAGCGTGTGTCGCCAGACAGCCATTATTCCCCCCGTGTTGGGGCAGCATGAAGATTGCCATCAGAAAATTCAATTTTGGAAATCAAAATGCCTTTTTTAAGGCAAATAAACAAGTCATTGAAAGTTAATATTTTTTGTCAACGCAAGCAAGCATTCTGTGTTGCATCCTAACAATTTAAATTTGTCGCACCCGTCTAATTTACTGAATGTGAAATGGCTTCCACAGTGCATGCTGTCCGTGTATCTTAATTCCCCCAATGTTAGGGCAGCTCAATGGTTGTAATTAGCAACCGATTTTGAACCGCAAAATGGTTTTGAAGTAGAATACTTCTCTCAGGAAGTTCGGCTACATAGGGATGTGAAATGAAAATCTAAAACTGAAAAAAGTGAGAAATATTTCCAATTTCAAATGCTAATAAAATAGTTAGTTTTCGATGGATTTCCTTCGTTTTTGCAGCAATCGATTAGAAAATCTTCTAAGATTCCTACCAAATGCATGAAATTGCAATTTTACTATTCGAACTATTGTACTATTGAAAATTCTTACACCTTGTCAAAACACAAAGTTCGACCTCTGATTGGTCGTTATACGATAGCTTTCCCAAGCACGGTCGGCAGAGTTATGGACCTAGTAAATTGGGAATGCATCATTTGGCCTATATAAGAGCCTTCATCAAATAATAAACAGACATTTCATCGGATATTAAATTGAACAACTGAAGTTTGAAGAACACAAATTAATATTTGAAGAGTTAATATTTTCTCGTTTTGCGCTATAATCCAAAGTTAATTATCTTCATCTACCTGCATACTCTGACTATTATTACATGTTTGCGTCGCTTAGTGTTTGGCTACTGTTATGCAGAACGCAAATAACGGCGCGATGCGATTCGGCAAGATGAAATGTGTCGCAATGTATAGCTCTACTTCGCCTTAAAAAGAGCTGTACATTTCACTACGGTAAGGCAAACGCATCGCGCCGTCATTCGCGTTCTGCATAACCGTAGCCTTTGTTCCGTTCCGTTTAATGATGTCGTATTATATGTAGCAAATGTGTATTCGGTAGCACTTCAACTTCTCATTTGCAAAAAATTAAAAAATATTCAATAAACTTCATTCAAAATATCAAACAAAGAGTAATTACAATACTGCCAATGAACGGTCATCGTTTATTTACTAGAAAAAATGACTGACACGCAAGCAGCCGGGTTATCTTGCTTGTAAAAGTATTCTACTTCAACCTTGCGGTCGTGGCTTTGCATACAACCTTCCCGTGATTTTTTAACAGCCGTCACACGACATCCATCATAGGTAAATAAAAAAGAGAGGGTCTCCGGTGGATACGGGCTGTTACCGAAACGCGCTGTTTGTGTGGTGCGGATACCAACGTCTGTATAAAAAACAGCTTCTTCTCTTTTCTACATTCGCAATCCCGAAGACATCCAAAAAATGCCGAATCGACACACGGAGTACATTTTTGGTTTTCTTTGCGATGCCCTGTTGCCAATACGTTATTAATGTGATTTTCGGACTGCCTGCGTGGATAGGTATCAAGAACAAACTGCAGCATAAAACATATTCTTAGGATGCCTGGTTATAGGTGTACGAATTAAGCCTAAAATGGCGACTATCGAAAACGGAGAGCATCGAAATTGCCTCATGAAACCTTGCGGTTGTTCAGAGTGTAAGAAACCTCGAAAAAATATAAAACATCAAAATTGTTGACATGTAAATTCTAGGTTTTTTCCGGCCTTCGACCACTGTGAGACGGTGTTCTTCATTACGAGCTGTTGAAACCGAACGAAACTACTACATACTGGGAAAGGAATCGACATAAAAAACTGACCGCAATATGATCAACGACACGAACGAATGATTCTACTGCATGACAACGCTCGACCTCATTCTGCCAAATTCGTTTAAAACCTACATAAAAACGCTGAAGGGGAATTCAAATCTCAGCAGGTCTATTTATATGAAGACATCAAAAACGCTTCTGCCAGCAATTTGGGACAAAGTTGTAGATAGCGATGAGCAATACTTTGAATGATTTATAGGAAATCTTTTTTTTTTTCAAAATAAAGTAAAGCAGTAGAGTACGGTATGAAAGCAAAGCCTTGGTGCTACATTCCGATCTGGAACATGACCTTCTGTTTACTATACACAGACTTCGCAGCCAACTGTTGAGTGTACAGGACAATTGCGGGGCTAGCGCTACGATCCTACTGACACTAACAGTCTCTCCTGAGCCGAGACTCGAACCTACGACAACTGGCTTGTTAGGCCACCATCGTACCTCGAGACCAGCTGGGGAGTACGTTATAAGTAAACATAAATGAAAAGTGAAAAGACTCAAGAGTTAAATGAACTAAATTGAACAAGTTCAATGTGAATAAAGTAAGTGAAAAATTAAAAAATCACAAGAAAGTTGTATGCAAAGCCACGACCGCAAGGTTGAAGTAGAATACTTTTACAAGCAAGATAACCCGGCTGCTTGCGTGTCAGTCATTTTTTCTAGTAAATAAACGTTGACCGTTCATTGGCAGTATTGTAATTTCATTTTGTCTGATATTTTGAATGAAGTTCATTGAATATTTTTAAATTTTTTGCAAATGAGAAGTTGAAGTGCTACCGAATTGTAATATGCACATTTAATACGACATCATTAAACGGGAACGGAACAAAGGCTACGGTTATGCAGAACGCGAATGCCGGCGCGATGCGATTCGCCTTACCGTGGTGAAATGTACAGCTCTTTTTAAGGCGAAGTAGAGCTATACATTTCAACAGATTTCGTCTTGCCGAATCGCATCGCGCCGTTATTTGCGTTCTGCATGACCGAAGCCAAACACTAAGCGACGCAAACACGTAATAATAATCAGAGTATGCATGTAGATGAAGATAATTGACTTTGGATTATAGCACAAAACGAGAAAATATTAACTCTTCAAATAATCATTTGTGTTCTTCAAATTTCAGTTGTTCAATTTAATTTCCGATGAAATGTTTGTTTATATTTTTGTTTTCGATTAACAATATTTTATTTCTTATTATTTTAACAATTTCTGTTCTTTGTACATTTTAATTGATTCACCCAAGTTTTCATCTTTGTTTAATATTTTTATGTTTTTGTTTCCTTCGTTTGTTATTCCTTCTTTACATTTTAAGTGCTTAGCACATTTAGTTTTATATACACTCTGTCTTAATCTTAATATATGCTAAACTACAATTTATCGAGTTCGATACAGGTTATTAATTGTGTCATATTCAGACGCGAGACAGTTTCCTTTGAACTTTTGTTTTCTGATTGTTAACTGTTCGTTAATTGTTTTCATTTCAGCTATTTGATGTGTTGTTCTGTTGTTTGTGTATTTTGACGAATTGTAAATCATTCTAAGGGATTTGTTTTGTATAATTTGCAATTTTTGTTTGTGTGATGCTGCGCAGCAGTCCCAAATGGGAGAGGCATGTAAAAGTATAGGCAAGATAATTTGTTTGTAAATGGCTTCCTTATTTGTGATTGAAAGTTTAGAATTTCTGCCTAATAGAGAGAATAGTTTTTGTGTAACAGATTGACATTTCACTTTAGTTTTTTCCGTGTGACTTCTAAATATAAGTTTTGAATCCAGGGTGAGCCCTAAATACGTTACTTCCTGTGTCCATTCAGTTTGTTTTCCTTCGACTGTTATTTTGCAGTTGTTTGGCGGTTGGAGTCTTGTAGATTTGTTGTACGGAAACAGAATCACTTGCGTTTTACTATTGTTGATATTAACTTTCCAGGTTTTCATGTAGTCAGCAATGGTGTTGATGTAATCTTGCAGTCTCCTTGTGGTGGCTTTGGTATTTCTTCCCTTTGCCATAATACACGTATCATCCGCGTAGAGGGAACGATGGCAAATTTCAGGTGGTTGCGGTATGTCTGCGGTGTATATATTGTATAATACTGGACCGATGATGCTGCCCTGTGGTACTCCTGCAGGGATGATGAAACTTTGCGAGTTGACGTCACCGAGGTTGACTCTGAATTTTCTTTCTTTCAGGTAATTCTGAATGATTTTTATTAGATATATAGGGAAGTTATACCTGTGTAACTTATAAATTATGCCTTCGTGCCAGACGTTGTCAAATGCCTTCTCTATGTCCAGAAGTGCCATCACAGTCGATTTAGCAACAGATTTGTTACGCTTAATATAATTCGTAACACGAAGAAGTTGTTGTGACGTCGAGTGCCCTTTCGTGAATCCAACTGTTCTTTTGGGATAATGGAGTAGCCTATTTAGAAGCAATCTCTCAAAAATTTTACCCATCGTGGATAGTAAGCTTATCGGGCGATAGCTTGATGCTAAGGTAGGCTCTTTGCCTGGTTTACGTATGGGGATTATTTTGGCACACTTTCAGGACGAGGGAAAATATTGGAGGTCCATGCATTTGTTAAAAATATCGACCAGGTGTGTGATTGCGCGATCACTTAATTTCTTCAGGAGGATATTGAAAATTTGATCAAAGCCTGGGGCTTTCATGTTTTTACAGTTTTTGGTGACTAGTTTTGTCTCTTCAAG
Source organism: Wyeomyia smithii (assembly GCF_029784165.1). Classification (NCBI taxonomy): domain Eukaryota; kingdom Metazoa; phylum Arthropoda; class Insecta; order Diptera; family Culicidae; genus Wyeomyia; species Wyeomyia smithii. The sequence continues at coordinate 24,049,917 of NC_073696.1, read as the reverse complement.
GGTGATCTTCTTATTGGGAGGAACATAACATTGATTGTTATGTAAGCTGTTCATAGTTTCTTGTACTACCGGCTCCATGGGGCTAGTTAGTTCGATCCCCAGATTATGTGAGGCTATGAAATGGTGACCAATTGCCTCTGATTTTTCTAGATTGGACAGTAATAATGTATCACCTTCTTTCAGAGGAGGAATTTGTTGGGGTTTTGTTTTCAAAATTTTTGCAATTTTCCAAAAAGGTTTGGAGCGGGTGTCTAGCTTGTAGATGTTATCTTGAAATTTTTGATTTTTTAAGTCATTTATTCTCTCACGGATTCTCTCTGTCGTTCTGTCTACAAGAAATTTTGCGTTCAAGTCCCCTGTCCTTTGAAATTGTCTTCTTGCAGTGTTTCTACTACGTATTAATTGTCTAGTTTCAGTGTCGATTTGAAGAATACTCACAGTAGTAGGAATTTTGCGGGTGCATTCGTCTTCCGCTGCAATGATGGCTGCTTTCATATCCTCCAATGACCGGTCGATGTCGGCAGTGGTTACCAGAGGGATGTTGAAGTTGTAGATGGTCTAGTACCCAAGTTGTGAATCGTCGGACAGGAGCTCACCATTTTTATTTCTTCTATAATTCCCCCACAATTCGTGTCGAGCGTTCAAGTCACCAGCCACTATGAACTTGTTTTTGAATCGCGTGATTTTGGCTAAGTCGTTCTTAAATCTTCCACTTTCACCATTACCGTTGAAACACTGCCTAGGGCAATAGGCTGCAATTAATATTAATTCACCAATATCTGTTGTTAACACTAGCCCAAGGGCTTCAATTACTGTGGTTTTATAATGGGGTTGCACTTTAAACTTAATGTTATTTTTCACTGCAATCGCTACACCACCCCCGCTCGAGTGTGTCCGATCTAGTCTTACGATTGTGTATCCTGCCAAGGAAAAGTTTGTGTCAGGTTTTAGATGCGTTTCTGTTATCACTAGAATGTCGATATTACGGCGATCCAGCAAATCCAGTAGTTCAACTGACTTCCGCTTAATACCACGGGCATTCCAAAGTAGCAATTTAATCGGACTAATAACCATAGTTGAGTACGAATTCACCAAGTGTACGCACTTGTTTGAGTCGCGTAGAGCACTGTTGTAATTTGTCACACATTTCATTCAGGATCTGTAGTAAGTCAGCTGGTGTGTACTTGAGCGGAGGTACACCGGCTGATTGATTTTCATCAGGTATAAACTGACGAGGTAACTGTTGAAAACCCGGAGGGGAGCGGTTTTCTGTTCTCGATCGCCGGTCCGCCCCTTCTGCATGCTGCGGTGGTGGTTGCATCGCCGATGCCGCCTGTGTTACAGGCATTTGTTGGTTTCGGTAATTCGGTTGGAGTGTTGGATAGTTGTTCTCGTCGAATACTGGAACTGGTGGCGGAAATCGGTCTCTTCTCCTCCCTGGTTGATTGCTTGTTGATGCTTGCCTCCGGATGTTTTTATATTCTTCTCGTTTTCTACACATTCGATCAGAAGCTCGATGGGGTCCATTACAGTTGGCACACTTGTAATCTACTGCTCCTTCGATCGGACAGGAATCTGAGGAGTGTCCGAGAGAGCAGAAATTGCACCTTGCTTTAAGCCGGCAGTTTCGGGTGCCATGTCCGAAATTCAGGCAACGCACGCATTGTGTCACTCCGTTGCTCGTTGCCCGGTAGGCCTCCCAGGTGACGATGATATCCTGAATGACTCTGATGGCTTTCAGCGCTCCCAAAGTTATTGTTCCCTTCTTGAAATGGACCAGGTAGAGGCAATCTCTATATCTACTGGCAGTATCGTGTCTGGCCATCGGGAATACTGCTAATGGTTGTAGTTTGTAGTGGAGCTCAAGGTCCATTTTAATTTCGGCCGTATCCATGGCAGGCAGCCCTCGAACAACTGCTTTGAACGGTTTTTCTGACGGCAGATCGTGTGTAAAATATTCTGCGTTGAGTTGATTTAGATATTTTTAAGCTTTTTCATAATCATCTTTGGAACGTATGACCACCTTGATGCCGATTCGACAAAGTTTAAACTCCGTTTTGATCTTCTTGGCTACTAGACCTCTTTTCAGCTCCTCCAATCCGATGGACTTTACCATCAAGGGCGGTAGTTCATGTTGGTTGTAACGAGAAGATTGTCTTAAAGTTCTCCGAATCAGATGGGGCGCTGTAGCGATTTTGCGATACAATTGATGATAACTCCTCTTCATTTCGTTGCTTTTTTGGCTGCACCTGGTCAGGGGTACTGGCTGTGACGTTGGCAACCTTTGGGCTGGCTGTACTTCTTCTTCGGCGTTTACCACCCATATGTGGTAGTTATGTAATTGCGTGAAACACGGACGAGCGATATGATACTATACTACAGTAATGAATCGATTTAAAAATATACACACCCGAACTGCTCAAAAGACAGTGAATGAATGTATGTTTGTTCATTATCTGATGAAGCTCTTATATAGGCCAAATGATGCATTCCCAATTTACTAGGTTCATAACTCTGCCGACCGTGCTTGGGAAAGCGCGGTATAACGACCAATCAGAGGTCGAATTTTGTGTTTTGACAAGGCTTAAGAGTTTTCAATAGTACAATAGTTCGAATGATAAAATTGCAATTTCATGCATTTGGTAGGAATCTTAGAAGATTTTCTAATCGATTGCTGCAAAAACGAAGGAAATCCATCGAAAACTAACCTATTAATTAGCATTTGAAATTTTTCTCACTTTTTTTAGTTTTAGATTTTCATTTCACATCCCTATGTAGCCGAACTTCCTTAGAGAAGTATTCTAATTCAAAATTAAATCTTCATTAATTCATTTGTTGTCCTTATAAGGACAATTGTTCAATTTATCATAGGATGTAGTGTTTATCTTATATCTCTGTGTTACCTTGATAGTGAGGACTAAGGCGCACGGTCAACACAATAAGAAAGGTGTTTTCACATTGAAAACTAGATACGGCTTTACTGGAGGAAGTGTTGGCAAATGCATCTACCGCTAATACCACCGCTATCATACGAAAGCGCGTCGTTTCATGTGGAGAATATCAACAACGAAAAATGACGCGCATCTAAGCATAACCCGAACTGTTTCGCCGTGCTGCTCCCATTTACCTTTACATCGGCCTCAGGGAACTACCGGCTGCATCTGCATCTACCGCTGAGGCTGTCACTATACTGCTATTGGTACCAAAATAAGTTTTTTAACTCTTCAAATAAGTTTTTTATTTGTTCTCAAAAGAACAATTGTTCAATTCAAAATCGGATTTACGCAACCGCATCTCTGTAATATTACCGACAATAATATTCTTCTGAACAAAATGATACAACTTTCCCATTAGGCCTCTGCCATAATAGACGCGAAAAGCGACGCGAACCGATTCGCTCAGCTGTAGGTTAATGTACAGCCATCAGTAGAGCTGTACATCAACCTACGGCCGAGCGAATCGGTTCGCGCCGCTTTTTGCGTCTACTATGGCAGAGCCCTTAGAGAAAGTTGCTGGCTGATGTATTCACTTCATGCAAGCCTGCTGCTGATACTTCCCGCTACCACACTGGAACAGCATTTTAGTGAAGGGAGTGTCGTTGCATCAGCTGACCCTGCTACTATCGATGCTGATATACCCGCTGCAACAGCTACGCCATGCATAGCCATGCCACAGTTGTGGCCGCTATACGCCCAACTGCTGAGCAACTGCAACGCTATCCGTAGCCATGCCACAGTTGTGGCTGCCATTGGTACCCGCTGTACCTGCATCTGCTGGCCCTGCTGCTATCGATGGTGAGATCCGCTGAAACTGCTACGCTTATCCGCAGCCATGCCACAGTTGTGGCCGCTAAGGGAGGACTGCTGTCGTCGCTGTTCAGAACTACTATGTGCGGCTTCGACTAAAACAGGCTCTTATATAGGGATGAAAATAGGAATGAATTATTTTACGTACGTGGTGGAATGATATAACTTGAAAAATATGTGTGACTTCATTCTGGTTCAGAGTGATCATTTTATAAGCTCCACCTCTTTTTTCAGTTTCTAAAGTTTTTCCTTAGTTTCGAAGCACGGATGCACAAAAATGATTTCTTGTGAACATTCTGTCGAGCCGGACCGATAGCACTCTCATTGAAGCAACAAAATAACATGTTTTGTGTCGTGTAGTGCAGCTTGGTTGAAGAAAATGTTCCCGTCCCCATGTCGCTTGTAAGCAGATTATTGCGTTCAGTAGACAGTAGATAGTGTATCCGAATAGCGAATAAACACCGATGGTGCTCTCACACACGCAACGGTTTTAACCCGTATCTTATTGCGGTTTGTAACATCAAGCGATTTCGTTTGCTCGCTGTTGCGTGTTGCATCATGTTGCAACTTGGCAGCTGGGAGACGACGAAATTCTGTTACTGCTGATTGATTGAATCGACTTCATATTAGCTCTGCATAGTCGAACTAACTGTCTTTGTGAATGCGGTCTAACAGGGCAGTTTATTATTCAATGTCGGTTATGCTGATCGCAGCCTTTGCGCTGCCCCTACAGTGGGGGGTTTACTAAATAAAGTGAAAGTAAAATTTAGACAACTACAACAGAATTTGATTGCATCCCGCACAAAATGTCTGCTTGTGTTGATGCCAAAAAATTATTAACCTTCAATTATTTGTTTATTTGCCTTGAAAAAAGCATGTTGCGGTTCAAAATTGGTTGCTAAATACAAGCTCAAACTGCCCTACCATTGGGGGAATTAAGATACACGGACAACATGCACTGTGGAAGCTATTTCACATTCAGTAAATTAGACGGGTGCGACAAATTTGAATTGCTAGGATGCAACACAGAATGCTTGCTTGCGTTGACAAAAAATATTAACTTTCAATGACTTGTTTATTTGCCTTAAAAAAGGCATTTTGATTTCCGAAATTGGATTTCCTGATGGCAATCATCATGCTGCCCCAACACGGGGGGAATAATGGCTGTCTGGCGACACACGCTGAGAAAAACCGCGCTGCTCCTGAGACGTGGTGACCAATCACAGGGCTAGGGCTGCTGCTAAGGAAGGACGTCTGCTGCTGTCGCTGTCTAGAACTATTATGAGCGGCTCCGGCTGAAACAGGCTCTTATATAGGCCAAATAGCATGTTTTCAATTGCAAGGTATATGATCCTGTCTACCGTGCTTGGGAAGCAAGCATATAACGACCAATCAGAGGTCGAATTTTTCGTTTTGACAAGGCTTGACTATTTTCAATAGTACAATAGTGTGAATAATAAAATTACAATTATCTTATTTTGGGAAGAATCTTAGAAGATTTTCCAATCTACTGCTGCAAGAACGAAGGAAATCCATCGAATACTAACCGATTTATTAGCATTTGAAATTGGACATATTTTTCACTTTTTTCGGTTTTAGATTTTCATTTCACATCCCTATGTAGCCGAACTTCCTGAGAGAAGTATTCTAAAAAAACACAAATTTGACATACAATAATCAAAAACGAAAAATGATAACCTTATAATGAAAAGTGAATATTCAAAGCTCAAATAAACGTCACTTAAAGAATGCAGTCGAAACAAAATGACCAGAAAGCTCGCATTATTCAGCACTGTAATAGATCTGTGATAGCAATCACAAACAAATTAATGAGGCAAATAAATAGCCCGACTAAATCAAGACAACCTTAGTTCGTATGGTAACATTTTCCGCTGGTGTCTCTAAATTGCCGGCAGAAGCAAGCCTCAATGCAGTGCACACTGACAGCCCAGCACCGAAGCAAAACGGAAAATTAATGTGATCTTTTTATTCATGTTTTCTCTGTCCGCGGTCTGACGCGCCTCCGTGTTCCGCGACCGTGCTGAGGTACTAAATAGGAAAAATAACCTCATGGCGATAAATAAGCGAGATTGATACGATCGCTATTTACAACCATTTCCACGAAATGAACAACAATGTATCAAATAGTATTTACTTGCTGTGGATTGCTGTCTGGCTCAAGAGAGGCGCGATGAGAATCGCACGCGTGAAAACTTTCAAGGATGCGAAAAAACGCTTAGTTAGTTTTGCCGTGAGCAAACGATTTGCTACCATTGACTCAAAGTTGCAATTGATGTTCACCGATTTTTTTCAAGCGGGACAAAGTATGTGCGAGTAAAATAGGACAAACAGAAAAAACAATCGTAATTTATGATTGCAGTTCCATAATGACTTTGGGTTGCAGATGGCGCAGGGTGGGAGGCTCGATTCCAGGGTGCAAAACATGACCGAGGTACACACGCTCTGTGTCCTCCTTCGAGACGAGAGTTGCTGCGCCGAGCATTTAATCATACGGCAAAGGAACGTTGACCCGTAGTAGAGCGACACTAATAAAATGAAAAGTTTTCCAATAAAGGTAAACATAACTCACCTTAATTGCGTTTATTAAGTACGCGTGACAAGCTTTCCCGCTCATACGATGCTGTCACACCGGGCAAAAGGTTGCGGTAAATAGGTTTTGAATGCAGGGGTATAGTTATAATTACCATCGCAAACACATTTTTTTGGGAATATTAGAATTTAATGGATGATTTAAGAAAAGGGGCTATTTTGAAAAATCTTCAATTTAATTTAAATTTTCGACCCGATCAGAATATGATCAGAACCAGAACTTAACTCGAACAGGAGACGAAAGTCGGTCGCAGGCGACTCGACATTAGTCTTCCGTTCAATCTAATCGACATTCTCTGGATGTTGTAAGTTGCAAACCAGGTGGAAAATGTAGAACATCCCCGGGCAGCAGCTTCAGCGTTAACGTTGGATAATTTATTCACCTAACCGAAGGAGAAAATTGAAAAGATAAGCTGATAAAATTAATTGAAAATAGGCTTTGTGTGAGGCTCCTGGGCGCATTCTCTGGCTCTCTCTAGCTTAATCTAAATTGAAAACCTGTGAACACAACTAGCGCTACGCTAGTTCCGGCGCACACTTATGTACGCAGCACGGTACAGTGACAACACCGGAAGCGCCCCGAAAGATCCGGGCATACCTGACAGACACAGACACTCTCTCTCCCTCTCGCTCATCTGTCGGCAAAATGATAGAAGCCATATCGCTTAATTGGATTGACTGATTCCGACACAGAGGTTGTGGTTCGGAGACTACGTCTACCAAGTGTTTTACACACAAACATGTTCGAATTTTTTGGGTAAATAAAGTGAATTTTTGATTAAGCGCTTCAAACTAAGTAAAAGCTCAGTGGTACGACTGTAAGACTGCTCGGATTGCAAGCGTCGAAGAAAATGCGACGTTGCTCGATAGTGAAATGCTTTTTATTTCTCATTTTCTAAATACTTTCTTTTCCTGGAAAGCTGCTGCAATGATTAGAAACTTGGCCAACTTGGAAGTACCTTAAACTGCCAAGTAATGTTCTGTGATAAGGGTAATCTGATACCAATAACCACTTCAAAAGAATCATTTTTCTTCCAGTCCTTAATTCGTTATTCGCTGAAAATTCCGAAAGCTCGGCCCCTCCCTTCCGGCGGGGAATCCGTCGGACGTGCGAATGGGCGAGTAAAAAATAACGGCACGCGCTTCCTTCTTGTATTTAATGCTTCACAGTGTGACAGTAATCCGGCGAAAGTGACAGGCATTGAATGAGCAAAAATTTAATTAACTTTACTGGTGGATTATTGCTATTTCATGAATCGGATTAGTTGCAGGAAATTCCGCCGATTATTGGGAGACAAAACAGGTGGCTGCGGGGTGCGGAGCCGGACGATGTGCGTTGATAGCCTAAGCGGGTGGTGGTGGTGGGCAGCAGTTTCTCGGTAGTGCTACCAATATGACGGAAGAGCGATGGAAAAATGTCAGCCTATTTGATGGTTCGAAGATTTCGTCCAATCGTAGGCGGGGAGTAGATTATTGGTAAAAGGGCTAAATATAGGCTATCAATGATGTGAGATAAAAGAAAACATCTAAAAACAATTTTCGATTTAATCCACGGAGAAAAAATGTAATATAATTTTCAACTTTTAGTAGGCTGGACCACCTAGGAAAAAATGTTGAAATTTAAAGGCTCTGATGTTTTTTTTACGGGTTTGAAAACATTCTTCTGACGTTCCATTGTTTGCTTAATGATGATGATGATGATGATGATAAATCAAAGATGACGATACCAATGAGCTAAATCAAGCCAATTACTTTTCGTCCAGTTTCATCGAGTTTTGATTTGAATGAATTTTTGCGCATGTAACATTTTTTAAATTCAAACATATTTTTCTGAAAGGGAATACGCGTTTTCGCATAGGCTTTATTCGAATCGTTGTAGATCAGAAATCTTTGCTTGTACGAAAAAATCATCTGAAAATGCATTGTAGGAAACTGTCTTGATGCTAATAATTGCAATTTGCTTTCAAAAATACAAAAAAAAATAGATCCACTATATTCCACCACGCTAGGTATATGGAATGGAAGGTACTTAACCATATTATTGGAAGTCACTAAGATCAGCAGCGCATACTTGCGCACTTTATAAGTGAACTCCCTTGAAGATTGTTTGAAAATGGGCAAAATCTGTAATGAAACAAAAACCAAAATAGCCAGAGCTGCAAATTTCACTGAAAGAGTGTTTTTATGATGTACACATTTCTTCAAAACATTGTATTCACGCGAAAATTCAAATGGAGAAGATTAAGTTAAAAAATTGACTCTACTTTGAAGGTCAATAATATGTTCCCTTAAGAGATAGAATTTTCTTTTTTTCAGCAAAAATTCTTCAAATAACTCACTGACTGACTTTTCATAAAAATATTTAATTTGTTGTTCGAAACAAAAAATATTTCTTTGAGATCTCCGCACATATCACCTCCTCAATCACAAATATTATGACAAAAGAGCCGAATTCTAATCCATGCATGACTAGAAACTTCACACTGGTAAACCCATCTTCGAGCCGCTCATACTCTTTTAATCCCCAAAAAACAACATCACGCCAGTCTCTCCTACTGGGGTCATTTTAACTGGGCAATGGTATTTGCCAGTCTTATGATTTCGCTGACCCTAATACCAATGATTACCATCTAAATCACTCACAATTTTCCGTTGATAATAATCTTCGTTTAACCTTCTGATGAGAGAATTCATAACCTCAAAACTTTTCAGCCGAAAGCCTGAAAGTATTGAAGGTCCAATTTTTCTGCTGGAGGATTTAAATGGTCATCATCAGGTATGTGGATGCCGAAACAAAACTGATGCGAAATCTATGTGCCTAATGCCACACAAAGACGGATTTTGTTACTCTGAGCAATGGATTCCCCACACACACCCAGGGACAGAAAAGGTTACCAATTATGTCCTCGGCTGAATACGTATAACTTGAGATCCTAATGTAGTCACTAACATCAGTCTAGCAACTCCTATCCCAACCTCCACGAGGTGCCGACCGGGATACGAGTAACCTCAGCGGTTCAGGGGTAACCAATACCTGTTGGAAACTTTGGTCGTGTGCTAACTGGGAAAGGAGCGGCGTACAACAGCGGCTGATCCAAATCGAACGGCTGAAGGTAACTTGCTAAGCAGGATCTAGATATCGCGACCCTGGTAAGGTAACATATCGAAACCTCTCCTAACCACGAATACAAAATAAGAAATACGGAACGGAACAATCGACAAAGTCCTAGGTTACAAACACAGGAACAGAAAACAGTAAACGATTGGAAATTGGTTATTAAGAACATCCGATCTCTGAATGAATCGACATACGCTCGCTTGCTTGTTCGAGAACTACAACAGCACGGAGTAGAAATCGCAACGATTCAGGAAGTTTAGTGGCTAAATTCCGGAGAAAGGAAAGTCCGTGCAGTAGACCCTGTTGTACATTCTACTTTCTTTGTAAAGGATCGCAAGTTGACTGTTAAAACACGAATGCGATCGCTTTCCGCAGTCAACTTGTCTGCTCGGCATAGTACAGTGATCGCCCGGAGAAAGAGCAGTCAAAGTGGAATTGAACATTTTTTTAGTTCCTAGGTGGCGGTCATTCGCTATGGCAGCGCTCGTTTATTTCGTTCAATCTTTCATTATGTATACGTTCAAGGCACAAAGTGAATAGGGCAGTTGGTACCATTTCTACAGCTTCGCTGAGTTGTGGGCCAGCGGAGACGGCACCTAAGGCGGGAAGTTAAGAATGAAATAATTCTTGGTCGCTTGCGCGGCAATTAACACATGTGATTTGCTATTTCCTAATTGTGTGCTTTGCATCTGAGGTGGATGGCCTTTAGATTTTTTTTGTGACTCGACTGTGGTTGTAGCGTATCCTGCGCTGCGAAAGCGGCTCGCCCTACCGCAGTTTGATGTACAGGTATACTTAAGGCTGTACATTAACCCACGGTAAGGCGAACCGCCTACGCAGCGCAGGCCGCGCCAGTATGTTTTTAGCCTCACAGTCTTTTGTGAAGGTGTAAAAGAAATCATATTTTCTAATCAATATTTTGTACCGTAAAACGGGGTATCATTGATCAGCGGGGTAACATTGATCAGTTTTACCCTTCTCATGAATAGTTGAAATAAAACTGCCCCGTGATTACTTTTGCTGAATTTGAGTAAAACATCTTAGTCTTGTGTCACTCGAGATCTGAACAATATTGCATTGTTTGAAATTTTTTATTGTTTATGTATAATTTTAAAATCAATTTGATCGTTATATTTCTTACTCTCAGTAAGTGCCAAAAAAGCACTTTATACTAGTCGAATATTAAACATTTCGTATTCATTGACATGTTTTCCAAATCCGTTATCTAATTTTCTCAATCAACTAGAAAAAAAATTATGGAAATTTATTACATTTATAATTAATTAATTTATATATGTTAAGAAAGTCGAGTTTTATGCTCTAACCAGACATCATCCTGGTCTACGCCAGGATGTTGTCTTGGCTAGAGCATAGAACGTAAGAGGCTAGAGCTGGCCTATTGATACTTCCGTTGTTGGAAAGGCCTTGCATATATGATCAACATACGTTTTCTGAACACAAACATTTTACAACGATTGCTGACTTACAAAATACTTCTGGCACATTTCGCAACGTTTACGTTTTTCATCACCGAAAGGTGAAATTACATATGGCATAAAAATGACTCGCAGTAGGCCGCGGCTAGGTGCAAGGACAGGACTATCCTCCGCAATGAGAGCAGTCAAGGAGAACGTGATGTCAATCCGGAAGCGTCTCTAAACATGTTATCAAAGCAATATCTAACATTTTTAGTTCAAAAAAGTTTCAAAACAATTTAAAACTTACACTTGATCGGAGTTACCCCAAATAAGGAAACAACGACGAAAAACAAATGTTTTAATGTTCAAGATTTTCGAAGGGCTTTAAAAACTAACTTCTCGAGATCTAAGGATGCCAATACTGGTACTAAAATATGAAAACTGTAATTTCAGTTGTAAAATATACACAGGGGTCTTTTTTTACGCGGTTGGTTGTACCGCGTTGAAAAAATCCGCGTATAAAAAACCGCGTAATTTTAAAAAATTGCTTAAAAAACTCCTTTCAATAATAAGATCCGATTAAAAACAATGGCACGTAAGTAAATATAAACTTGAAAATGATATAAAAATGGTAACGAAACACACAAAATAAGTTTTTAGTGCCTCTAAAATGAAAATTCATTGAAGAACATGGCAATAACTTTTTTATAATAATTTTGCTACATGTTCAAGCTTTCATTTCTTAAACGGAAGTAAATCGCAACGACCCTGACTCGTATCGTTGTAAAATTGATTATGTATTTTTGTTTCTTCTTCCCGAATCAACGAAAATTGCCTATTTTTTGATAATAACAGCAAATATATTAAAAATATGCATTATTTAGACTAATAAAACAGAATATCTTATTGTCATGAACCATAAGATTGATTTTTACTTTATTGGATTTACTTGTACTGAACTTATTTCGCGTAAAAATAATCGTCACTGTGCTACAGCGATTTAGAACTTCTGAAGTGACCTCAGCGCATATAATATTTTTCAACTCAGTCATTTATCAACCGATTTTAATATTTAAGCAGTTTTAGAAAGGGGATAAATAGAGCTTTCAAAATATACACGCAAAAGTTGAAGTCTTGTACAATCATTGTGTCTTCCCGATTCGCACAAATGTTGCACAGAAATCGCACAATAAATGTGTGAAACGCATAACGCAACAGTTGTACTGCGAATACATTGACATAGATTGAAATCAGAATATGTATCATATACCGACACTTTATTTCTCACATCGAGTGTATTAGTGACTGCTCTTTCTCTCTTGCTCGTAGATTTTCCATACGTGCGACGAGACTAGATTCTTCACATATTATTCGCAGGTTGCTCTTTCGCTCCTTTTTTCGTTTGGGATGCGACGCGCAAGACGATGTCTCGTTGCTTTACGAAATGAGCGAGACACCCGTGGTGTACATACTAGATGCCAGTGTTGTTAGTCTCACTCATACTGTCGATGCGTGCTTGCTGCTATTCAGAGTAATGCATGAAGAAGAAAAAGTGTCTCTCTCGAAAGCGTGTGTGCAAAAGACTTGAAAAGCGTAGCATATGTCTCGTCCTCAAGCTGAAAGGAGGAGAATGGTTTTGCTTCTCGCTCGCTTTGCATGCTGCTTGATACCAGTTAAAACTGTTTAGGTGTAGTAGTTTGGAGCTGCCAAATACATTGGAGAAACGCTTGAGCATTAATTGCGTTATGCCCAACACGCAACCACTGTACTGGTTCCGAGTTACATCAACAATTGCGCTAAAAACGCACAATTTGGTGCTGGTTTCGCACCATCCAACTTTTGCGTGTATACAGGTTTTTACTAATATCAATAAAACATGTTGAGTTATTTAAGTTTAAATATAGGTTTTTAGATTTTTTCACGCAGTTTTTCGACTTAATTTGAAATTTGCCGTTTTTTTTAAGAAACATACCACAAATATACTATAATTTTGAAACTATATTCAATTCCGAATCAAATGAAAGTATTTTGGTGAAAATCGGTTGATATTTGGCTAAGTTATATATATTTTTTTAGAGAACCAGTATTTTTGGCTTCTATCGCACAATTATTTCACGAAGCTACAAATGATAAAAAAATGCAAGAACTTTTGATGTGACTTAGTGTAGGTTATATTAGACCAATGATCTAATTAATCAGCCAATATAGGCTTTTACTTAGTATAAGTCGGGTCTTCTTCAATCAGTTATTAAAAACTATCTTTAGATTTAATCTTCTTAATTGTCTCCGTACGTACTCGTTCACGGCTCAAATCAGAAAGCTCTTATATTTGGTCTTTTCATGCTATCATTTATCGAGAGCGAGAAGTCTCTCGCATCGATTGGTTTTAGTACAATTTGTTATTTGTACATGCTTAATTTAAATAACTAAACTATCAGTTTATAACAGCTTATAGTTTAAGTCATGTGTTACTTGCGCGTTAACTTTAAGTTTTTCAAAAAACCCCAAAAATTATAAGTTAAGGTCAAAACCCTGCTTTTTACCTTAGCATACATTTTTATGTTCAATTCGGTTATTTTCCAACCAATTTTTTATATTTTGGCTGTTTTGAATAGGCGAAAAATAGAAACTTTGAAAAATATAAATATGTTTAAAGAGTTTACCTATATGTGATGAATAGTTTTAAAATAAATAAGATGATTCATAATTAATAAAATAAGATGATTTATATTTTTTTTATCAAATTTTACCTATATGTGATAAATAGTATGTTACACTCAACAAGACCTATAACCTACACTAGGTCACTTCAGAAGTTCTTGCATTTTTTTTTTCATTTGTAGCACAGTGTAATCCGCGTTATGTCAAAAAACTGCGTAAAAATAATCCGCGTTATTGTAAAAATCGCGTATAAAAAACCACATAAAAAACCCGCGTAAAAAAAACCCTAGCGTACTCACGAAAAAGTGAAAAAACTGATCAATGTTACCCCGTTTTACGGTATATACCTACCTATTTGTGTTGTTGCGAGCACGAGTGGTTGATTTTTCTTCAAATGCTGTTAATCAATTTACTTTGATTATTGAATTTCATAGATTCAACTGCACTAATGCAGTGCAGAGCATGTAACAAAACGAGACGATCAAAAGAATTGGAATTTTGTATTAAAACGTAATTGAATTTGGATACGACGGCCATGTAGCATGTACCACTTTCACTCTATTAAAAAACAACGGATACAAACGTTGCGAGCTATTTATTTAAAATATATATATATATTTAAAACTCATTCCAACCACAAATCGTAATTTTGACAACAATGCGAATGTTAAGCATCATTTCGGAGTTCGCTCGCTACGCCTCAAACGTAAGAATGCTTTAGACTGATTGGATTGACTGTTTTTTCGGTCGATCATGAACATAAACAAAAAAAGGGAATGGTAATGCAGACAGAACATTGTACGAAGTCTCCCGAACGGCCTTGAATACCGAGGCCGTGCTCCTTTTGCGGAAACAACGCACGCAGCCCGTTGCATATTCGTGAATGTTGAAGACTGATTGACTGTTTTTTCGGTCGATCATGAACGCAAACGAAAAGTGGTAAGTGAATGCCGGCAGACGATTTTATGACGGACATGAAAGACAAAGCGGCGGTCCTTTTGCGAAGCAAACGTTGCCCGCAGCTCGTTCCACATTCGCTCTGCTTTAAACAGTTCTTTGAAATTGAACATGCTGCAGATACAAGTAGCATTGGCCAATACCGTATCGATACCTTCGGTATCGATACCGTGGAGCCTTAATATCGGTATTTTTTATCGATGCTACTGACGCTGATATTAAGCTGGATCGATACTTTCGCCCCGATATTTTTTTGATACTGAAGGGAAACTATAAAATCGGAGAATTTATGGATACGACCAATTGCCTGAATGTCTTAACGCTTTATAAGGCCGTGAAAACTGCGCTTGGTGCCGACACAAGTTCAGTAAAACTTAAATTAAATGTAAAAATTATCCCCAAATTAACATTGCACACTTCTAGCAGTTTTAGGAAACTTGGAGTGTTGCAAGAGACCCCAGAAGACCTTGGAGCAACAAAAAAAAATTGTTTTTCGTTTCGCATTGTTTCGCAATTGACAATACTGTCTATGTAGAGCAAAACCGGAATCGCCGCGTCACTCACCTGACAAGCATTTTGTGGTGAATGGCTTAGTATTCCAATAATTATACAGCAGTCTTTTTATGCGGAGGTTTCTTCTCGAAATTTTTATGAAAACGAAACCCCCGAAAACGCGTAAAATATGACTAAATTGAGTTGAAAAGCTTACTAAGAAAACCGTTCTAAATTCTTTTTGCTATGTTTGAATATGAGAGTGATCAATTTAAAGACAAAAATGCAACATTTTCACCAAAAATTGTGATTTTTTTGTAAAACGGATAACTTTAAACATAAAACGGAAGCTTAACTTAAATTAGGTCGATGTCTTGTACCGTTTTGAAGCACTGCAGAATCTTTCTTGTTCCCTATTCAAAAATTTCTTAACGTTGTTAAACTGTATCTTCTTTCTTCAATAAGTCATCTCCTCAACACTGCAGGGACTCGCTATATTTTTTTTTGCAGAAAGGCAGACGATAAAGAATAAAACGCCAGAGCTTGTGTGCTGCCCGAAATTTCAAATCAGGCCGCTGACGCGCTTATGCTATTGCACTGATTTGTATGTGACATATAATCCCCGCCGTGGTCCCATTAGGTCTATTGACCGCAGGGATACCAAATGTGCAGATTTGTCTGCAAAACTCAGATTTTTGATTCGCGAATAATTGCAGTTTTTCCATAATTTCTGTGTGTTTGTCAGAGTTTCTTCATACTTGCAGAGACTTTTTCAAAATCTTCGCAGATTTCTGCAGACGCAATTTTTTTTTCAAATCACGGCCAGTTTTTTTTCAAATTCCAAGCAGATTTTGTCAGTTTTTCGTGCAGTTGCAAACTTTTTCAAAACCATCTGCCATCTCTGATTGACCGTAATGAAGATAATAAAAAATAAGGTGCTGATCCTCCCTGTGGTCCTTTACGGATATGAAGCATAGACGCTGAAGGAAGCTGATCGACCTGTGCTCGGAGATTTTAAGCGTGAAGTCCTGCCATCGTAAACGGTCTGTCGGCCAACGGAGTAAAGTAAGTTATTTAGAAGTAAAAAAAATTAAAAAAATTAAAAGTTTAGAATGGAGAAATTTGCGACAATTTAATTGAAAGAAAGCTTCAGATATTTTTTTTATTTCAATATGTATGTTCTTCAACTAGAAAGTTTAGACAAGAATCTACCAAAGCAGCCCTTTCAAATACGTAAAGCAATTGAAGCCCAGTTTGGCATTCGCCTCACAAGGATACCAGATCGGAAGGAGATGAAGTTTCCGACGCGTTACCATTTAGGCAAAATGCTCATTTCGTTGTTGAAAAGTTAAAGAGATTGTAAAGACACGACCGCAGAGTTAACGTAGAATACGACAGCCTTTCTTATGTCAATGAATTTCTTGGAATAGGTTTGGGGATACACTCAATTGGGGTTAATTAATTTAATGATCTCTCTGCTCCAAATGACGTTTACCTCTATAGCTGGCACCGGTAATGACAATGAACAGCAGAAGCTATGTGCAGCTATGCGGTTTCATTTGCTGCCGTATCAAAAACAAAAAATGACATTGATTTGTTTTGATGTTGTATTTTGTATCAAGTTGCACTAAGATATCTTTATTTAGGCAGTGGCTATGAAGAGGCTATAGATGAGGGCAAATAGTGCATTCCCCATCTATAGTATAACAGTTCAAATAACAATTTTCTGCATTTACGATAGCGTAGATAATTTTATAACTGATTGCTGCAAATATTAAGACTTGAACCAAAAATTATGTGATTCAGGCTCACTAGCTCAAAAATTTTTCAGATAAACTTTGAGGCTTAGCTGAAGTCGAAAGAGGTTAACTGTGTTTGTCAATGCCATTTATTGACAACTGAATAATGTGTTTAAATTTGGCAAATTTTTTATTTAGTTCTGAATGATTTTCAGTGACAATTGAATTCAACATGAGGTGATTTATTTGCAATTACATATGAAAATTTAAAACGCTACACTACTAGTCACACACGCTATATAGCAAGCCACACACGCTATAAACATACACACACGCTATATAGCAAGCTACGCACGCTAGCCACACACCTTATATAGCTAGCGACACACGCTATAGATATTCACACACGTTATGTACACACATCCTATGTACATACGCTGGATGATGGTGGTTTCTCAAACTACCTCGCGGTGCGAGTCTCTTTCAGTTTCGGCTTGTATTCACTCAACGATGAATTGGATTACCGCTGGTGGGGTCCACCTCAGATCAAAGGAAGCCGAACTGAAAAAGGTAGAAACTGCAGCACCACTACCACCGTCGCTGTTTCCCGCTGCTGTTCCACGCCGCCTTTGCTCACTGCACTGCCATCGCTGCTTCTGTCCGGTGCTGCTAAACTGATTTGCTTGAGGAGAAACAGTCTCTTATATGGTCCAAACAGTGCATTCCCGGCTAACTAGGTACTCCATTCTGTCGTCCTTTTTAGGGAAAGGCAGCAAGCGACCAATCAAAAGTCGACATTCGCGTTTCGACAATGTTCAACAATTTTCAATAGTACAGTAGTTCGAACAATCAGATTACAATTTTCTGCACTTCTGACGGGTGCTTAAATGATTTTCCAATCGATTGCTGCAAAAATGACAGAAATTGGTAGGAAACTGGCTGTGTGAACGTAAGACGTATTCTACGTCAAAAACAATGAATAAATTGGATGATTACTTTCTCAAATCCTCAGAATTAATAAAAAAAAGTTTAAGAGGTTGTTCATAAGATACGACCGCAAGGTTAACGTAGAATTACGACAGCCTGTCTTATGTCAATAACTTTTTTTGCAATAGCTTTGGAAATACACTCGATTAGGGTTAATCAATTTAATGATGTAAAGCGTATTTCCGTATACTTTTCGTATATTATTAAATGAGTAAGAAGGTCGAAGTTCTGCTGTGATGTCAAACTATAACCATCTTCTTCAAGACGTTATATCCTTGTTAATGAAGTATTGTGAGTTTTCTAAAACGTACTCAGCATCGTGAGCAGAACATGCCGAACTTTTCGGTTTGAAATCGGATTTGTTTCGTATACACCGCTTGTTATGCCCAGCATCAACAAATCGTAATAAATATCACACTGCTATGCTTTTGCAGCAACATCAAACCACAGTTGCAATTTAGTAATAACCATTCATTACACCGCTTGTTATGCCCAGCATCAACAAATCGTAATAAACATCACACTGCTATGCTTTTACAGCAACATCAAACCACAGTTGCAATTTAGTAATAACCATTCATTACACTGTGCTACAGCGATTTAGAACTTCTGAAGTGACCTAGTGTAGGTTGTAGGTCTTGTTGAGTATAACATTCGCTCATACCATAAATTTTCCAAACACCCCCAAAATCTGAAGTTATGGTCAAAATACGGTTTTTTGGACTTCAGTGCATATAATTTTCTTCACCTCAGCCAATTTTCAGTCGATTTTCAATATTGAAGCAGTTTACTATAATATTGCAGTTTATATACTATAATTTTGAAACTATATTCAATTCCGAATCAATTGATAGTAGTTTCCTGAATATCAGTTGATATTTGGATAAGTTATATGTTTTTTAAGAAAACCAGAATTTTTGGCTTCTATCGCACAATTATTTCACGGAGCTACAAATGATGAAAAAATGCGAGAAATTTTGATGTGACTTAGTGTGGGTTGTAGCTCTAGTCAAATGTTACTTGCGCGTTTACTTGAAGTTTTTCAAATACCCCAAAAATTATTAGTTATGGGCAAAACCCTGCTTTTAGCTTAGCACACATTTTTATGTTCAATAATCTTATAAAACATATAACATAGCCAAATATCAACCGATTTCCACCAAACTGCTATCATTTGATTCGGGATCAAATATACTTTTGAAATTATAGTGTATTTGTGGTATGTTTTTTACAAACATTGACGGCATATTTAGAAATGAATTGAAAAGTTGCGTGAAAAAGTCTAAAAAATTAGATATAAACTCAAATAACTCAACATGTTTTATTGATATTAGGACAAACCTATATATATTTTGAAAGCTCTATTTGTCTTCTTTCCAAAACTGCTTTAATATTGATAATCGGTCGATAAATGACTGAGTTAAAAATATTATATGCGCTGAGGTCCAAAAAACCGTATTTTGACCATAACTTTAGATTTTGAGGGTGTTTGGAAAATTTCTAGTATGAGCGAACATTACACTCAACTATACCTACAACCTACACTAGGTCACTTCAGAAGTTCTTGCATTTGTTTTTCATTTGTAGCACATTGTTATGCTCTTCCAAATACATTTAGTAGCCTTGAAAAAGGCCGATTACTGCTATTGCAAGTTTCATTCAATCATCGCATAAATGCTTCATGGTCAAATAGCGTGTGTTATCCGCTCTAACAAAACAAATTTTTCGAACGTTGTGGAATGGTATAACTGGAAAAAGAGGTGTGACTTAAGAGCCAGTTCTCGAGAGGCGCAACCGCATGTTGTTTTGATGTTCTCCGATTGGGCTGAAATTTTCAGCGTTTGTTTGTCTATTCAAGGTAGGAAGTTTTGCCAAATTTCAATTTTTTTCATCAAGGTTAAGTGGGGTAAAACGGCCCCTGAAAATGATATGTCCAAAAACGTCCAAATATTAAAAAGTGCAATAACTCCTGCTAGATTTGATGGCTTTTTCTGAAAATTTGTGATATTATTCTACACTAAGAGTACTTCAAAATGCATTGTCACAATTTATGACAAAGAGGTTACATGACGGAAAAAATGCATTTTTCTTTTAAAAATTGTCAATTTTCAGGCTCCTCCTACTCTTCCCAACATCGCTAGAAGAATATCTGAAGACTCAATTGATTTTGTTGAAAATTAGGATAGTCACTATACCTTACCAGAGCTACCTACTTTACCAGTAGATACGCCATTTGGGGTAAAACGTTCCTTAAAAAACTTTTTTCGAAAAATACTGTCCAAATCACCAAAACTGCAAGAACTTGAGTTAAACATGATAGATTTATTGAAAATTTAGATTATCACTCTAGTTAAATACGAACTTAAGGGCACGATGACAAAAGTGATAAATATTAACATGACGAATAAAAATATTTTTCTTGGAGAATACTTGGCGAATTTCGGGGTGATATTTTCTCTACAGAAAACTGTCTCGAAGCCTTGTTTGATGCTTTTCTTGAAACTGAAAAATCCAAGAAAACTTCAGTCCCTTTAAGTCAGTTTCCAAATGATGTATCTTGATTTTATTTGAAATAAAAGCTCTTTAGTTGTTTAATAAAATGCTAACTTCGGGCTCTGGACTGTTTTCAGTAGGAAAAATAGCACCCCGAAAATTGCCAAGTATTTTCCAAGAAAAAAAAATTTTTTTTCGTAATGTAAATTTATTTGTCACCATTGTCATTGTGCCCTTAAGTGTGTATTTCACTAGAGTGATAATCTAAATTTTCAATAAATCAATCATGTCTAACCCGAGTTCTTGCAGTTTTGGTGATTTTGACGACGTTTTTCAAAAAAGTTCTTCAAGGAACGTTTTACCCCAAATGACGTATCTTCTGGTAAAGTGGGTAGTTCTGGTAAGGTATAGTGACTATCCAAATTTTCAATAAATCTATTAAGTCTAGCAGGAAACATAACAATTTTAGTGATTTTGACGGTTTTTTGAAAAAGATATTTTTCTAGCGATGTTGGGAAGAGTAGGAAAAACCTGAAAATTGACAATTTTTAAAAGAAAAATGCAATTTTTCCGTCATGTAACCTCTTTGTCATATATTGTGACAATGCATTTTGAAGTACTCTTAGTGTAGAATAATATCACAAATTTTCAGAAAAATTCATCAAATCTAGCAGGAGTTATTGCACTTTTTTAAAATTTGGACGTTTTTGGACATATAATTTTCTAGGGCCGTTTTAATTTGGCAAAACTTCCTACCTTGCACAGACAAACAAACGCTAAAAATTTCAGCTCAATCGGAGAATATCAAAACAACGTCCCTCAGAAAGGTGGTTGCGGTTCTTGCGAACTGGCTCCTAATTATTTCCAGTTATACCATTCTACAGCGTTCGAAAAATTTTATTTCGTATGTCGTAATACTACCGTACGGAGAATACATCTCATTCATTTTGGCTTAGAGCAATCTTTTGAAAATGTTCCCGTCCCCTTGTCGCATGGAAGCAGATTGTTGCGTGCTTAATATTGCCGATGGTAGACATGAGTATGAAGTTGGAAATTCTGCGGTGATGTCAAACTATAACCATTTTGTTTTAAGACGCAATAGCGTAAGTGCTGCATTTTTGTTATCTGCTGCCATCCAGCACGAGAATAAGAATAAATTACAACCGACCCTTCTCAGGGCCACTAACACGTTCTTGAGGCAATGTTGAATTCTTCTTGCCTTGCAAATGCTGAAATTTGCGGTTTTCCGTCTGTTAAACATGATGAAAATCTTAACTACTTCAGTCACATAATTGAAGAGCACCAAAAGGTGCTATTCACAACAGTAACAACACTGGCAAGTTCGTTCAATTATCATCATTTCGGAAAACCATTCGCCGATGATTCTAGTTCTCCCGTTTTCTCTAGTAGAATTGCCCACTATTTCCAATAATTCTGCAGCTACCGAAAACTCCATAACAGCCTCAAGATGAACAGGTGCTTAAGTATCAACACGCCCAGCATGATCAGCCTGAAATTGAAACCCGGCTTTTGTTTTTCTTCGTCACGATCAGCAACCTACGTCCGTGTAATATCGGTACAGTCATGGATTGAATTATACATAAAACACAAAGCGCGCATTCCTAATCAACTAGGTATATTCTGTTAAGGAAAGAAGCATTGAGCGACCAATCATAGGTCGACGTTTGCGTTTCGACAAGGCTTGACAATTTTCAATGGTACAATAGTTCGAACAATCAGATTACAACTTTCTGCATTTGAACGGGTGCTTGGTTGATTTTCCAATCGATTATCGCAAAAATGACGAAAATCGGTTGAAAACTGACTGAGCTTACGTTTGAAACTTGAAAATTTTCGTGACGCTCTCGATGTTTGTGGTTTTTGAAATTAGATCCCTGTATTGAAACTGGTCCCCTGTATATGTTGCCGTAAGGTGTAATTCTTCGTCAGAAACAATGAATAAATTGGATGATTACTTTCTCAATTCCTGAGAATTAGAAAAAAAAACAATGGAAAATAACTAACAACAAAGTACTTACTTTCTTGTTCCGTCCAAACCCAGTGAGCGAAACTTGACTGTTATCTCCGGCAGGCATTCCGACGCCATGAAATCCCAAGCCGCTGTTCGCTGTTCGCGACCGGCCGGAAACTCTCAGGCCGGATATTTCACTTTTGGCGTTCTCACTAACGATGAAGCGAGCGACTCAATTGTGCACACCTGTAACCCCCGCCACCCCCTACACACCTGGCGGAGGTACAACATTCTCACCCCCTTCGTGAAAACTGAGGTACAAACAAAACGTGTCACTTCCGCTGTGCTCCGCCCCTGATGACAACCACGCGCAGCGATGGCGGCGACTAAAAAGCTTCATGCCATAGCCTCTCTTTGTGCGGTGTGCCTATCTAAAGTCACTTTTGACACAGCGGACGGATCCCGAGAAACAGGATCAATTACGAAAAACATCCTGTTTCCTTTTGTGCGCTTGGAAGTTCTCACCCTCCCCGCAGCTGCCAGCCGCTTGTCTCATTGACCTTTTATTCGTAGTTTGCCCCATCGGACTATGAAAGATGAGTGATGGGCAGGCGGAGGTGGCGAGGCCAAAACAGCACTCGACTATACACATAGTACATACAGCAGGTCTCCGAAACGCCTCTTGGGGGCTTCCGCTGCGGATATTCTACTGGTGCTGCTGCTGCAGTGCCCCTTATTCCGTATGCACATCAGAGCTGGCTTACAAATGGCGGAGGCTGCTATAGAAGCTTACAGGAAGGTTTTTTTTTGCTCATTCGCTTTCTTTTGCCTTTGCAAACTGGTGCGAATAAGAGCTGGCACGAAAAGTGAGAACTGTAATTCAGCAGGAAGGTGGTTCTCGAGCACCTTAAGTGAAAGTGTGGCGAATGCAGTTGGGTTTGTGTGTTGTTTTTTTGGTTTATGTTTATTTGAATATTCTTCACCCGAAATTGTAATCAAACGGGCATCGTTTGCTCTATCATCCACTTGTCATAAATTTGGGGAAAGTTTGCCAACTTCAGCTGCGAATTAATTGTCTTATTAGAATCGATTACTATTAGAGAACTAATAGCTTTTAATGTTACCTCTGGAATGGGATAAACAGTAGGAAACACCACCTGATTCCGGTTCCAATCCTCGATGGTTCCCAGCTTGCAAACGCCATCCTCCCAAAACCCTCTCTGAAGCTGACCAGTCCTCGAGTTCAGGTAAATCCCTTCGCCATGCTTTTTACCATCCCTAAACTGGCCGTGATAACGATTGCCACATGCGCTGAGAAAAACTCCAAATCCTCCGAAACGGTCAGCTTGCCACTCGCCCATGTAGAAGTTGCCGTTATCGAACCACATAAATCCATGACCGCTGCGCTGGTCGTCCTCCCAGAATCCCAGATATTTACCGTTTGCGTAGTATTTTATACCTAATCCATGCTTCCGGTCATTCTGCCAGTCACCGGCGTAAACTTTAACGTACATTTCCGTGTCCGGCATTTTCCGATAAACAATTCCGTAGCCGTGGCTGCAACGAACAATTATTCCTCTGTTAGCAATGCTTTTAATGTTGACTAAATTTAATCCACCAACCGTAACCCGTTCCGCCATTCGCCCTCGTACATCAATCCGTTCCGTTGCGATTGCTTTCCGAGGCCCGATTTGCGATTCCGCGAGTCCGCCTGACCCTGGTATTGGGTTTTACGGGTGAAGAAAGATCGCATTTGCAGGGTTGACATTTTGACTCCATATGCTGCCTGGTTACTAAGTTTTCAAACCATATCACGTGCTACATAATGCAGAGTATTACTTGAGCACTTAGGGCTTTTCCAATTTACTTAAACTCAAATTATCGTTTAAAAAATCGTTTTAAATTTCCATGCAATTCGTCAATAGCGGAACACACTTTGATATTCGCAAATGGTTTCATCATTTCGAATACATTTGCGGAAACAAACGAACACCATTGAACCAAATTATCCAATAATTATATGTGTTTACTGCAATTGATGGAATCATACCCGATAGGATCAACGCTCGAAAAATGTTGGTTACATTTGCATTGTTAACAAAGGCTATATATGTACAGATAACAGTTTTAAGTCCCCCATTAATTAAACCTTTCACCACTGATTGGTCCTGATTGGTCACGTCATTAAAATGGGTGCAGCATTGTTTCAGCACCAATTAAAAATCCACCAGGTTAGCAGCACTTCGGAAGCGCAACTCGAAAAAACAGGACACAATTGCAATTAGTAACTGCCCACCCCTTCAAAAACCATCCAGATTCTGGCTGGCGGGCTAACCGCTGCCCAACCGACCGTCCGTCTGTGATAATTCCTCCTGACACGTTACGTATGAGAAAGAGAGGAAGGGACAGTCCGGAAAGAATAACAAAGCACATTCGTCATCATAATTTCACTCGGCTTCTGCTCCACTGTGATTCCCAGAACCACGACGGACGGACTTTCGACAAAAGACAGAGTTCAGCTCAACTGACGGCAACAACAACCGGCAGAAGTGACAGAAGTACATCACACTGTTTTAGGCTGAGCATCAACCAACGAACGAACGAAAATCCGACCGACTTGCTGCTCGGCTGAGCGTGTGCGACAGCGGCTAGATCTGATGGAATCCTTACAGCAGTCCTTCAGATGGCAAAGCTTCATTCAGTCTCGTAACGAGTGAGTGCGAGAAAGAGAGAGTGTGAGAATTATGATTCTGTGCAAACAAGGCGTTGATGTGGAAAATAAATAGCATTTCTTTCTTTTGAGTAAGAGTGTAACTGACGGAAGACCTCTGGGGCACTGGGAAGGATAACTTGGATGAGCTGCTCTAAGTTGATGACTAAATGTGAAATGCAGCAACAGCAGCAGCAGTCGTATGTTAACGCTATGGCCGCGAAACCGACTTGTGCACATGGGTGGGTGGACGAATGGGTGGTGGGTTAATTTGCATAAATTTCGATAATTAACACACTCTGTGGTTCGTAATTTAATGCCACGAAGCGACAATTTATTTTCGCCGACACTTTTTCCGCGCATTCACATACACACCGCTGTCGAGAGATTTGTGCCCGCCGCATCTTTTTACCCCAGTGGCGGTGCCCTCCACTTCACGCCAGACGATTCGCGGTGTGGGTCTCTTTATGACAGTGATAAGCTGTTTGCGGTTTAAAGGGGCTGTCAAAATAGATTTGGTTGGCTGGAGATTATATCACACGCTCTTGCGAGTGTTGATAATCTGGAGGGATTCTCTCGTGTCGGGATTTGTCGGCCAGCAGCCGACTTGAAGTGTAATTATTTTTAGGGGAGACATTTATTATCGCAGTCAAAGTCATAGTTACACGTTTGGATGAATTTAGTAAGGATTACCTAATTGCTGATGGTTTGCCTATTTTATTACTGAATTTTCAGAATTGCAGTCGTTACTACCGGAAAATTAGGAGATTTGTTTGACTCAACAAATTCTAAACAATTTTGAAAAAAAAATGAATGTATCAGTCAGTAAGGTTGATTTTGACGTAGCACTTCGTCTTTGTTTTCTATGCTAGATTACATTTTGTGAAATTGAAAATGAAACTGTCAAATGTCGCGTCAGATTTCAAACGATTATAGCAAGCGAACGACTTAATGCATCTTAGTCATTTATATGTCGGTGGATACATAAAATGTGTAGCAATTTGTTGATACAATGTTTAACATTGTTGCTTTACTGCTTAATGGTGAAAAAAATTGAAAAAAAGTTCCAAGGTTAAACTTTCCCATACATTTCCCTCGCTATTGGCTTGCTTCCCGAGCACGGATAACAATAACATGGACGGAATAAACTCTACTGCCTACATATTTTGACTCAACAAAGTGTTTTGGTTTGTTTGTCTTTCTCCAAGCTGCGTGGCCACGCCCTAATGGCAAAAACAGTTATCATCGTACGCTGCAAAATATTTAGCTGGCACAGCTACTAGAGGGCACAGCGGAGAGCGGTAGTGTTGCCTATGAACAATTCATCGCAGCATATAATATATACATTTAGCCCTACGTCACCATTTCATATAACCCCTAGGGCAATATACCTTGTAGTATATTTTCATTCAGTCAGTTAGTAGTAAGGGTGATTCATTCAGAGATTATGGAATTGTTTCATCTGTGGTCAGCGGCGATTAGCAGCTCAGGAAACGTCGATGCCATCCAGGAGACTGAAGAATAATTCATCAACCAATTAAGGAACCAGTTCCCGGCAATTTTTCGAAGCACGCTGGATAAGTGCATGAAAGCACAAGTGAAGCTGTACCTGAAGCCCGACGCACGTCCTGCCTGCTGTCCCTAGCGACCAAAAGTAGACGCAGTATTCGAAAAGGCTCCAGAGCAAAAAGTATCATTTTCCGGTGCACTTCTTGGACTACCAGCAGGTCATATTCAGGGCAAAATCGCGTAAGTCACTCACCGTGAACACACATCATGGGCTCTTCCAATACAACTGACTTCACTCTGCAGTCAAGTCAGCATGTCGTCAAGTCATAAAGGCGGTCTATGTACATTCGCTAGCACTGAACTAAAGATTGCCAGATGCCATTCGAACAATTCAAGTTCTCTTATTGTTCACTCACTACGACCTGTCGAAGGAGATCATCGTCGCGGCAGATACAGATGCTGTCCCGACTAGTGTCATCCCAGCGTCACCCGGATATCAGGGTAGTCCGGAATATTCCCGGGGTCTCTATCCGTGATTTGGCGAGAAGGTTTATTGCAGCACATAGTACTATGTGCTATGGGTTGAAAGAGAGTTATTACTGACATTTGCCGCTTTCAGCCCTTCATTAACCCCAATAGCGAATATTCCCGAATATGTTTCAAAAATACATTGATATGGCAGGCACACAATTCTACGTTAACTTGCGGTCGTGTCTCATACACAGCCTCTATCACTTATTTTTTGATTCAGATGATTTTTCATAGGTAATGTGTGAAAATAACTCTCCAATAAAACAACGGAACATTTTTAATTTTGAACATTATGTAATGTGCTTTGTCCGACATTACTTATTTTATTTTTCGCGTACCCCCTGTAGGCCTTTACGTACCCCAGGTTGAGAACCGTTGGTATAACAGATTACTGCAGCAAGAGGACGGTTGATTTTTACTGAAAACTAACTCGCAGGTGATTCATTCCATTACAGCGTTCCACAGCAGACGGACCAACCGGTGGATCGCAGCACTGCACAGTATTTCTGAACATGTCCGCATACGTTTTGATTTTGCCCGGATTTGTCCTGACGCATTTTCTTTAAGCCATTGGGCCACTGTCAATAGCTGTGAGAGTAGCTTGAGATACGCGTCTTTTCTCCTGTAAGGAATAATATCAACAATGGGAAAAATAGAATCATCTCGTATCATCGATAAATGACAATCCAGAATCAACGCTTCTCAATCTCCTTCTTCTCGCTTGTCTTGTTGTATAATAAAATTGCCTGTATGTCAGAAATAAATTTAAGAACAAATCAGCGAATCGATGTGAGAGTTTGTATGTAGGAGTTTCTAGGGCTGTGGTAGGTTATGCTAGTTATGCCTGTTTCTGTAAAGGAGGGCTCCCATACGAATGAAACACCAATTTCTACATAAGACTAGAACAAATCAAGAAAATTAAACCAAATTTAGCAAATAGAGGATTTAGCAAGCAAAACACATTTATACGATAGATTGGCATCCCTCCCTTCTCTAAAAGGGAGGTGTCCCTTGCAAATAAAACACAAATTATTGCGCAACTCAAGATTTATTCAAGCAAATGGAACCAAATTGAACATGAAGAAGTTTTAAGGCACAATAGATATCTTCATGGTAGTTTTAAACCCCTCCCTTCTCTGAAAAGAAGGGCTCTCATACAAATGAAGCACAAATTACTGCATAACTCAAGATTCAATATACAATCGGAACCAAATCCGACATGAAGGAGTTTTTAGGTGCGAGACTATCTTTTTGGTAGTTCGATACACCCATCTCCTCTTCTGGAAGGAAGGGGTCCCCTACAAATGAAACCCAAATTTCTGTATGACCCAAGAACTAATCAAGCAAATGGAGCTGAATTTGGCAAATAGACATCTATTTTTTGAAAGCAAGAAATATTTCTATGGTGGATTAACACCCCTCTTTTCTCTGAAAGTAAGGGTCCAAACAAATGAAACACAAATTACTGCAAAACTCAAGAATTAATTTAACAAATGGAACCAAATTTGACATGAAGATGTTTTGAGGTATTCCTCTCTCCTGTGGAAGGAAGTGGTCCCATACCAATGAAACAAAAAATACTGCATAACTCAAGATTCAATAGAGCAAAAAGAACCAAATCTGACATGAAGGAATTTTAGGATGCGTCGTTCACGGTTTTTTTGAGACGGTTTTTTGCTCAGACCATTTTTGTTAAATATATAAAAATTTACCTTAAATTTAGTACTTTTTTCACGCTGAATTCACGCTTGTTTTTCCTTTGACAAAACGAGTCCCTCTGACAATAAAATTGGCCAGAGTGATACTTAGTTGAAAGTTGTGCAGAAAATTACACTTAGCAGATGACACGAGACGCGGTTTAATAAAACAGTATTGAGTACAGAAGAAGGGGTAAAAAGGAAACACAAACACGGATAAAATTTGCTTGTAATGAAAGTACGAAATACAACAGACACCCAGGCAATAGTCAGAATCGATCAACGTTTTGGGTTCCAGTGCGTAAAGTCCACATAAAAAAAGCAGTTAAACTATTACACATTGGTAATTTGAGTTTCAGAATATGATACAATTATTCCCCCTGTGATCGTGTTTAATGCTTGTTTATCAGTTTTCTTCTGCACGTTGTACCCATCATTCGGGTCCACAATATTTAGTATTTAACTCTGTAATTTATGAAATAAGCAATCACAACCAAGCTTTTTTTTATTTTATGAGTGATTGTTGTTTTGATGGATGGCGCCATGAAAATAGTTTTTCGGATTGTCAGGATGTTACTTTTAGCAATAATTAGTTTTGTAATTGGTCTTTCTGCTATCATCGAATTTTGATAGATTGTAACAATAGCTATCATTGGTTTACTGTTTTTATGAATATACTGAAGATATACAAAAAAATAGAAGTTCTAATCGAATAATTTTTTCGCTATTATATTCACAGTCTATCAAAATTTTCGTTTTAGAAACCAGTGTCTTGCTGATCATAGTGTTCTTAGGTAAAGTTTTTGTGATGTTTCATATTAGATTATGGGCGGTTTAAAGAAATTTTAAGATTCCTAATTGTTGATTGTTAATGTCCGACGTCTTTTGTGGAGAATTTTCTACCAGAAGTTTTACAGTTTTGCAACTTTCAATGCACTAATTTCCATTTTTGGGCTTTTTATGTAACGTCTTTTAGTTTTTAGGATTTTATTATCACTTTTTAAATTTTTATATGTCTCTATAAACTTTTAAGAAGTTGCATACTTTAGTGCTTTGTTAACCCCAGAATTTTGCTTATTTTGTCTACATTTGTACCCAATTCAATATTAGTTATTTTGAATACGTTAACATGTGATTTGATACTGTTGACTGCGAACACCCTGATGGACTTTGTATTT
Source organism: Wyeomyia smithii (assembly GCF_029784165.1). NCBI lineage: Eukaryota > Metazoa > Arthropoda > Insecta > Diptera > Culicidae > Wyeomyia > Wyeomyia smithii. Next base: position 24,020,039 of record NC_073696.1, on the reverse strand, counting down.
TTCATTAAATTTAATTCAAAGCTTATTTTTCAAGTTTTGACTGAGAACGCCGTGCTACATTTCAATATTTTTTTTTTGTTTTGAAGCATCGTAATTCACTTTTTTAAGTTGTTTGCTCCCAATCAAAGGCCGACGTTTTCCCAAGCATTTAAATAAATTATATTGATTAGATTGGATTGGATTATTTATTGTATAACTTGTAGTGTCTTGAAGATGTATTTAACAACGCTCTGATTATTTAAGCTAAAAGAAAGCTACAGAGTTGAAATTTGTTTCAAGTAAATAGGTAAACAGTAGGCTATCCCAAAAAAAAATCGGTGTTGAAAACGTCAAGTTGCTCAGCCCTAAATTGAAAGATAATGTTATTTATAGCATTTTTGTAGAACATTTCGACTTTCTAAAAAATCGTTTTCAAGTTTTTTTTTTTTTTTTTTTGATGATGATGGTCCCACCTCATACCCCTACATCGGTTTGAGCTGGTCGATTCATCTAAGAAAGATATTATTTAAAGACATACAATGTAACCAGTAGGCAAACAAATAACGGACTGTTTATTAATACAGACATAGTAACCCTTCAAAAGAATACCAATAATTTGAAAATTGAAAAAAAAAAACGATTTTCCAATAACATCATTGATCCAAGGCTCATCCAAAACGTTTCCAACCCGAAAATTATCTGGATTTGGTTAGGAATCGAACCTAACATTTAGGAGCTTTAACTAATCAGAATTGGTTCTGGATAACGATCCAAAACTACGAGAGAGATCCTATGATACTATAGTTATCGATAACGAGCTATACAGTCCACAGGCAAACCCAAGCCTTTTCAGTTTTTTCTCCCAACCCTTTGTTCTAAATCGTGAAAACAGATAAATATTAAAAATCTTAATGAAAATATATATAATATTACAAACCAAAAAAGCAACTTATCAACCCGATATGCCTTTTGTTTCAATTTCAGGGGTTTAACCCTGATGTACTCAGTATCCAGATTGTCTATGTCGGTCTTCGCGCGCGTGGCTCAAACATGTGTAGTCAACTCATTTTTTTTTAACTGTACTATTTAATATTATTAGCTATATTCAAACAAAAATCCATCATCATCAATGAACATAATAACTTAGTGTACTAGATAAATTTGAAAAAAAAATATACTTAAATATTACAATCTTCTTTATTAAATAACAAAAAATTCGTTGAAATCTGTCTACAAAACAGATTTTATGTGTGAAATACAAAGCCTTTTAAACTCCGCCATTGTTGCTGCACATTTCACTTGTCTGGGCATCGAATTGAAAAAGTTAATTCTTTTATACAACAGAGAGTTCTGTGATCTATTAAATAAAAAGTGTGGTGTTCTAGCGTCTTCCGCGTTTCTAGTGTTGTACCTATGAAAATCACTTCCCCTATCAATTCGATCACACAAATATCGAGGCAGCATATTATTAAAAATTTTATAAAGGAACACCATTGTCAAAAAATATACTCGTTGCTTCACAGAAAGCCATTGCAACGCGTCCAGCATGAAACTCGAGGAAGTGTATCTATTACATCTTAATATTAATCACATTACTTTATTTTGTAACCGCTGTAATCTCAATATTTGTGTATTATTTGCAAGGAATAAGATGGATAAGCAAAAGTCTATATGTGGTGAAATGATTGACTTATACAACAAAATTTTACTACTAACAGTCAATTCATTTTTTAAACGGCACTGAATACCGTATTTTTAGCCATTTTTCTGATGACGTTGTCAATGTGAGACTTGAAAGTTAACTTGTCATCAATGATTACTCCAAGATATTTTAACTCATTCACGCGATCAATCGTCTCACCATTAATTGCAATATTTACGTCTGGTCTGGAGTTGGCTGAAGAAATAATCAAATATTTAGTTTTGCTAATGTTTAGCTTTAGTTGCCCAAACGTGATTTATAAAAAAATGACTTTTTCGAGTTAAAAAACCACTTTTCTGCACTTTTTTCAAATCTGTTCGATTCCTAAGTTTTTCCATATATTTTTTATTTATTTTTGTGGGATTGTTTTTGAATATTTTGCATGGTTTGGTTCAGCATCACATTCAATTACTTGACTTACAGAGCCCATTGAACATCACAAAAAGTGATTTTTTCTTATAATTTTTAGATAAAACCCTTCAAAACACATATAAAAATTTTTTTGAACAAGAACTGAAATTTTTATTGCGAAGCGGCATTCAAGACGAAAATTTACATGCAACAAGAGCCATGATATCTTATCGAGGGGCTGAGATATTGGCGTTTATACATGTGATGGAGAACTATGCATTTTGTCAAAAATGCCTCTAAAGCTCAATATCTCCATTGCACAGTGTTTCATTTTGCCGTTTGTGCGTATAATTTCCTAAATAGTGATTCAAATGTTGATTATAGCCATAAGGTATGTTCGGAAAAGTTTCAGGACATTCAAAAATGCATCTTTTAATGTAGAAAGATGGGTGTTCAATCCACCAATGAGTCAGATAAAAAATTTACTTTTTAATCGACAAAGTTTTAGGTTATCTGAAAACAAGAAACTTTACCGAAGGCATCAAGTTTCTATCTCTTACATATTACGAGCAACATTGAGTTTTCTTTTAGAAGGCACTAAAAATCACAATTTTCGATCTAACTTTTTTCATAGATTTTTCCGACCATCTACTAAGTTATCAGCCATCTAAAATTGCATTTGTTTTCTGAATATTTTTATTTTTTATCTCCCAAAATAAAATAGTTATTTAACATATTTATTAAAATGCATAGTTTTCCATCACATAGGAAAATGCCAATATCTCAGTTCCCCGATAACATATCAAGTATCTAATTTCATGTAAATTTTCGTCGTAAATCCCGCTTTGCAATGAAAATTTCAGTTCCTGATAAAAAAAATTTTAATTTGTGTTTTGAAGGGTTTTATCTAAAAATTATTAGAAAAAATATATTTTTTGTGATGTTTAATGGGCTCTGGGAGTCAAAAAACCGAATGCAATGCTGAACTGAACCATGCTAAATATTCAAAAACAACCCCACAAAAATAAAAAAACATATGGAAAAATTTAGGAATCGAACAGAATTGAAAAAAGTGCAAAAGAGTTTGTAGCTTGAAAGAGTCATTTTTTCATAAATCACGTTTGGGCAACCTGAAAACAATTTTTTAGAAAATCGAAATGTTCTACAAAAATGTTATAAATAACATTATCTTTCAATTTAGGGCTGAGCACATTGACTTTTTCAACATCGATTTTTTTGGAAGCTCCTAAAGCTTTTTTTAGCAATTTTATGGCAATTTCACTTCGAGCGGTAATTGAACATTTTGAGCTATTGGTTTTACGTTTTCCTCTGTAATCTATTAATTCTTGACACTAACACACTTAAAAATATAACGATAATCCCTCCTGTGAGTAAACAAACACAGACATAAAACACAAACTAGTAAGGAAAACGGAAAACTACACACAATGTATATTTTTAGACTCCTTGAAAAAAGGTGAAATAAAGTCACCGAAACTGTCGGAATAAGAAGAAACAAATCGTATTTGCTTATAAACACGGACGGATTAAGCCGATAAACCCGGTAAGACGTGAATATATTTTATTTTTCATTATTAACATAAACTTTTTAAACTTTTAAAGTCCTGTGATTTATCAACAAATATAAAGAAAATTAATATCACAAAGGAGGTCAAACTCATATTTTCGAAATCATACAGTTCTCGTCTATATTGTGCGCACGTAGGGGAGAACCGTACAAGAGGCGCCAATTGGGTAAGATGGCCCACGCTGATAATTCCCTAAAATACTCACACATGTTGCTTTTTGTGGCGAATTTCTTCGTTTTTCTCAAAAAAATAAACCAGCTTTCTTGCATTTTTTATAAAATAGTGTGCCATAATGACTAAAACACTTAAAAAACTATACAAATGGCTGTGGCTCTGTCCATATGAAATATTCATGAATTTTATATAAGCTTTTATGATTAACTGACTCGCACACTTAAAATTTTTTGCCGGGTCTCGGTAAGTTATTACAGAGAACGGCACCACTGAGGCACAAAACATCCGAGATCTTGGTAGTGATACTTTGTGCTGAAATTTCAGTTAGGTTGAGCCGAGATTTACGAAAAAATGTGACAGCTGTCATTTATTTTTTAAAAGAGCACTCAGTGGTGCCGTTCTCGGCAATAAATTATCGAGACCCGGCAAAAAAGTTTAAGTGTTTGTAACTAATACAAAAAAATGTGGTTCCGCTATCCTTTACATTTTTGGAATTTTTAATACCATGAATATTTCAATTTAATTCACTACGCTTCATCAACTTTTACCTGAGAATTGCTGGACAACTTAGGGCACGTTCCATTGCTTTTGTTTTTACTTCTGATACTTCATGAACTTTTCACTTCGCGTGCTGAATTCTGCTGTGGAACATATTGGCCTCTGTAATGGTGCATCATGGTCACGGGCTTGTTTGGTGGCAATGGTAATTTTTACCAAAAAAAACCATTGAAATCGAGTATTTTAGAATTAACATCGTCATAAACATGCATCATATAAATCATCCTGCAAGTTGAATGTCGCTTGAAAATGATTAGAAGTGCGATAAATCGCACAAATGCTTAACTGGTGCGTTTTGTACAATCCTCTCCTATATCGGATTAGTACTTCGAGTAAGTCCGATAAGCATGACAATCGGTCTACATTTACTCGAACGAAGAAAAATTCAAAACAAACCGAAAAAAAGACCACCGGCATGCAGCAGTCGCCGTGCCAACTGACATTGTGCTCAGTTCTTTTCGTAGACCCAATAATAGCAATCTCTTTCTCTCTCTGTCGTTTTATCTTATATATCCTGCACCGCTCGGAACTGGTTTCCCTATATACGGAATAACACCGCGATTGCGGCTCTGTTCTATTTCTCATCTTACTCCCAAGACAGTTCGCTACGGCTCATAGTGCGTAAGAACCGTTATGATGTCGTCCAGTGTAATCTTGTCCATCCTCAACCAATTGTGGGCCTCTCTGCTTCATTCATGAAATTTACTTTCACCGAATCGGTTCACGACAGCACGGCACTGGCATCGGGTGGAACACACTCGACGTCAAAGTAGCACTTTAGAAGAAAAACAGAAAACCTGTTTCCGAAATATGAAAATAATCTATCAGCAGAGGTCAGGTCGAAAATATAAAATTAACCTGACCGTTTGGTTCGCCCGCAGAAGACTTTCGGTTACTAACGGCACTGGATAACATTTCATTCTGTTCGTAGCAGTTCACCAATCGACGTTAGAATATGGAGAGGTTACGATTTGGAGTAATTGTCGCAGTCGCAGTGCTAATTGGGTGCCACTCGGTGGCTTGTGACAGTGACGAAAAAGAAACCGCAACTACCGTTGGTGTAACGGGAATGACGATCGGAAGCGTCACCGAAACCATTACCGAAACAAGTACCGAAGTGGCGGAACCAGTGAAACTCAGTGCAACCGATCCAATTGCCTACGATGGTGAATTAAACGGAATCTGAATAGTAGAAGTTTTATTTATTTTCTGTTGTTATAGATCGAGAGGTCACAAATTTTTTCAATTCAGTGAAGCACCAGCTCCGGTGCGGTTATCCGAAGTTTGGCATTCCTTCTTTGGTGCCGTTAAAGCTTTCGTACAGGTTTAAGACGACTTTGGATTTTTTGAACCTCAAAAAGTGAGTCTAATACTGTTACTATGTAGTTATTTTTCATCTAAAACGTTCGAATTTTAGAGTACATGTGAGCGCTACAAACTTCGTGATTCATGGATTGGACAATTTTAGTTGGAGAGCTGCGAACACTTCATTCAGTCGCAGCCGTGCTAATTTAACAGTCAACTTTCCCAACGTCACAATCACAGCGAACACGGCGCTAAATGGAGCGAACGGAACTTCGCGAGTGTCGCTGTACGATATTCTAGTCTTCTTGCAGGCTCGCTATGAGGAGAAAGACGATTTGCTTTACGTGACCGATTTGGATGGTAATTTATCGGTTAAATCTTCCCTGGTAATATTGGAGATTTTGTTTCGAAAGATGAGCGGGTCAGTGTGATTTTTTCACTTTCAGGTTAAGCTAGCCCATCTTTTCCCGAAGAGCGCGAAACTCACCAAGATCTGGAACAAGGCCATCGGTGATTCGGTGCCAATCGTTGTCCGGTTGATCGCAACGCGTAAAATCAGCGCCGAGTTCATCAACCGGATCGTCAACGGGTCCAAGTACTACGCCCTGAACACTGCCAACAGTGCACTTTCGTCGTACAAACTGAACTTTGACGGAGTTGTCGAGAGCTTTAAACGGTTTGCGGAGCAAACCCACGATTCGCTGATGTGCTCGGAGAATGAGGTGAAAGTAGAGTCGCGGATATTCTGAGTGGGATGCCGAAAGTCGATGAGGCCTTTTCAATATTCATCAGACGGATTACCCAGCCGAATCGCAGTTGGATGATCAGTGATCGATATGATAAATCTTTAGAATAGAAAGAACAATTTTAATTTATTGTATACATTACCATCAGGAAATAAAACGCATTTTAATTTTACGCTAAATCCAAACTTCGACTTTTTGAAGTAAAATACTTCTCTCAGGAAGTTCGGCTACATAGGGATGTGAAATGAAAATCTAAAACCGAAAAAAGTGAAAAATATGTCCAATTTCAAATGCTAATAAATCGGTTAGTATTCGATGGATTTCCTACGTTCTTGTAGCAATAGATTGGAAAATCTTCTAAGATTCTTCCCAAAAGAAGATATTTGTAATTTTATTATTCGCACTATTGTACTATTGAAAATAGTCAAGCCTTGTCAAAACGAAAAATTCGACCTCTGATTGGTCGTTATATGATTGCTTCCCAAGCACGGTCGACAGAATCATATACCTTGCAATCAGAGCCGGATTTACGATTATGGGGGCCCGGGGCCCAGTTTTCAGTGGGGGCCCCAAAATAAAACAAACCCGTTTTTTTATCGTACGAGTTAAAAACATTTATTTGTTATTGAAAAGTTACCAAAAATTTGCTAGATTTTTTTTACGAGTTTTTTTTTGCAGAGAACTTATTGATTGAATAATCAACATTCAGCTTCTTCAGAATATTGTACTCTCAACTTAACAATGCTAAGTTTGACAGCCTTCCACTCTTCATAGTCGTACGCAACCTATTTTCAATCGATTTCATCTTCGAAAAAGACCTTTCTCCAGTTGCGTTCGAGATCATTAGGCTCAAATAAATCCTTAAATAAAATAATTTTTGCAAGGCACTAACGAGTTTTTGATTTTTTTCTTCATGTAATCATCATTTTTGAGCTCCACTTTGATATACGCGAGGTTTTGTGGTGACAGCTCATTTTGAATAAATATAATAATAAATTCGGTTCTTGCTCACTGTTTATAGCTAGATCTAACTGATTTGAACCAGAGATGCCAGATGTTTTCGAAAGATGTCTGCAACTGCTCGAAATCCGGAAATTTTTTCTTGATATCTGAAAAAAACCTGCCGCAATTTGAAAAAAATGCGATCCGCAGGCAAAAATTTGCACACAAATCGAGTAAGACTGCGCAAATATAAGGCTACGCTGGCAATAATCTACAGAAACTAGGAAAAAACTACACACATCTGCAGGTCAATAAAATTTGCACACGGACTCTGAACATTTGCATTTTACAACGCAAATCTGGTATCCCTGATTCGGACAAGTAAACTTATTTTCGGAATCAACAGCAATGCATTAAAAAAACTTGTGGATTATGTATTTTCTTTCCTGCTTGATCTCCCATGCGCGCTGGTTCGATTCAAATGGTGTGTTAATGTGTGTAATTCCAAGAGAATCGAAGGATCTTGGATGTAGTTGTGATATTGGCGCTCGCGAAAAAATAACACTGAAGAAAAGTTTCAAATTGAATGGTCTGTTCAAATTTTCTTGCTGTAAATTGAACTTTTGATTGAATCTCATTTTTGATAGTGAAAAGAACTTTTTCTCGTTTTGTGGGGGCCCCAAAAATGTGGGGGCCCGGGGCCTGGGCCCCCTGGGCCCCCCCTTAAATCCGGCTCTGCTTGCAATTGAAAACATGCTATTTGGCCTATATAAGAGCCTGTTTCAGCCGAAGCCGCTCATAATAATTCTAGACCGCGACAACAGCAGTCGTCCTTCCTTAGCAGCAGCACTAGCCCTGTGGTTGGTCACCATGGTGCTTATTACGGGAGTCACTTCACGGTGAAATCAGAGTGAAGTGAACAAAATCCTTTTACGGGACTGACGTAAGTGAGAAAAACGTCGCAAAGTGACATCTCCCGCAGAATCTGGGTTATTATGGGTGTCATATCAGTGAAGTGAGAACGGGAAAAGCGACGATTCGCGTGGAATTATTTCACGACCATCTTGAACGGTGAAATGATTCCACGAAGCTGTCATAAGTCTTAAAGTTGATTGATTTGTGATCTAATGGTAAATATTGGATTTATTCTTCAGTAACGAAGCGAATCAGAATTTATCCGTGCCTTAAAGCGGTCAAATTTTCATTTTTTTGCCCGATGAAAAAATTGAAACTAGTTCAGGAAATTTTCGATACCGAAAAAAACATTTTTTTTTATGCCGAATGTTTTAGAAATGCAGAACACGTCAAGATCTGGTGTTATCTGAAAAAAAAACGGAAAAAACTACTTTCTGGGACTTAGAGATTTTTGAGCTGGGAAACAATCTCATTTCACTTGTCCTATTCTCAATTCCACTTCATTGTCAATCTCACTCCACGGAGATAATTTTTGTCACCTCACTTGAGGTGGAATCGGGAATAGGTCTAAAAAAGTGAAGTGAGCGTGAGAGTGGAATATATTTCACCGTGAAGTGACTCCCGTAATAAGCACCCATATCTCAGGAGCCTCGCGGTTCTTCTCGCTTCTCAGCGTGTGTCGTCAGACAGCCGTTATTGCCCCACTACTGAGGCAACATAAAGGTTGCCATCAGCAAATCCAATTTTGAAAATCAAAATGCCTTTTTCAAGGCAAATAAACAAGTCATTGAAAGTTAATTTTTGACAACGCAAGCAAGCATTCTGTGTTGGATCCTAGCAATTTAAATCGGTCGCATCCGTCCAATTTACTGAATGTGAAATAGCTTCCACAGTGCATGTTGTCCGTGTATATTAATTCCCCCACTGTTAGAGCAGCTCAAAGGTTGCGATCAGCAACCGATATTGAACCGCAAAATGCCTTTTTCAAGGCAAATAAACAAATAATTGAAGGTTAATAATTTTCTGGCATCAACACAAGCAGACATTCTGTGCGGGATGCAATCAAATTCTGTTGTAGTTGTCTAATTTTTACTTTATTTAGTAAACCCCCCCACTGTAGGGGCAGCGCAAAGGCTGCGATCAGCATAACCGACTTTGAATAACAAACTGCCCTGTTAGAACGCATTCACAAAAGCAGTTAATTCGACTATGCAGAGCTAATATGAAGTCGATTCAATCAATCAGCATGAACAGAATTTCGTCGTCTTCCAGCTGACAAGTTGCAACATGATGCAACACGCAACAGTGAGCGAACGGAATCGCTTGATGTTACAAGCCGCAATACGGTTAGGGGTAAAATCGTTGCGTGTGTGAGAGCACCATCGGTGTTTATTCGCTGGATCAAATGCGAATCGTGGAATAATTCGTCTGAAGAACATTAGAAAATGGTGCAACTGAAAAGAAAGGCATGGCCTATTTCGTAGCACCCTTCGGCTATAAACTAGCTACATTCATTAGTCGGAAGGTGAGCTGGATGGACCGTCCACAACGTTGACAGCAGTAGCAGCAGATATCAGCAGATATCAGCACTCAGCACTGAGTCAGCAGTAACAGATGATAGCAGCGGGTTGCGCCTGTGGCTGCCTTCAAATTAAATAAATCACTTGCCCTGTGGCCGCATTAGGCCTCTGCCAGGCTAAACGCGAAATGCGGCGCGAACCGATTCGCCCGGCCGTAGGTTAATGTACAGCCGTAAGTAGAGCTGTGTAAAAGTATTCTACTTCAACCTTGCGGTCGTGGCTTTGCACACAACCCTCCTGTGATTTTTTTTATAGAAAATACGCCTTTTTGTAAGTTATTCGTGGTCTCCAGCAACAATCATGAGTTCATAGGAACTTGTGATCAAAATAAGCGTCAAACGGTTGGACAATTATCTCTATGGTTTGAATAGCTTTACATGGCTATATTTCATCTGAAGACAATTGCACCAGTGTGTGGTGGATCCGGCCCTCGTATCAAAGCATATTTGCTCTTTTAATTAAAACAGCAACGATGCGCAGTATTTTACGCAACAAATAAAATTTAGAGATACTCAGAGCACCACACGACCCACTCTAATGAACTGCTGCTGCTGTGAGTCCTGGAAACAAAGGACATCTCCTGCGGTTGAAGTGCTGCAAAAGTGAGGCTTCGTTAAAACGATTTCTCCGTCCAGCTGATAGCTGAAAGCCCGAAGCCAGGGCAGTCGTCGAGAGTTCAAAAAATAAGCAAGGAAAAAAAAAACAACGGTGTCGGTAATTTTCGTGCTCCGGATACATCAAACACATTAGACGACACTGGACGGGCGTCGCCACCACTGTTCACGAGGTGGTTTATTAGGGGGGAGGGGGGAGGCGGCCGAAAGCAGCTATTCAGTGCTTGGACAAACATTACTCCTGTTCACCGGCACGTACTTAGACGCGAGTGGAGACGGTGTGATAGTTTGAGCCATTCACTCATCTTACGTTTAAAACTCGCTCTGAAACATGGCCATGAAACAAGACGCGACCGTGGCGTCGAAATGCATAAGCATCTTCCGGACTGGAAGCGTTGAAAGCGTAGCCCAACGCTCGCTTATTACGCTTGAGCTGCCAAATGCTTTGAACTTGGTCCCTTTCTGTGCACTGGCTGTGGCGATGTTTGGTGGGATTAATGAGCAGGATTTCCGTTGATTGATGTAGTGGAACTGCAGTGTCTAGTTCGGAAGCACTAGACTGTAAAGTGAGTTAGCGAAATGCAAGCGCCCTAGCTAGCGCAATCGTGAATTCAGTTGCTCTTCAAAGTAAAATTTTGCAGTTTTGCTAAACGCTTGCCAAGCAGCAAAAACGGTGCTTTAGCTGCTGTTTAAATGGTACTAAAATATTTAAGGGATTTAAATTAAACTCCCCACTGGCGAGTGTTTGTACCTACAAACAACAACCAGATGCAAATATTTGTCCTGGTGATGATGCTGCTATCAGGAGCTTTATCCAAATTAACCGTTCCCGCTGATAGCCATTTTTTTCCACCGGATGTTTTCTAATTATACCAATCAGCAGCACGACAAAAAAAATGTGATCATTTCACATTGAAACTTTAAACGGAACAGCAAACATTATCATCGCGGTGTGTATAATTTATTAATAAGCCCCTTCGTCAATATTATGTTTGTCAACGAGCGTACAATGAATCATGCTAGATACCAGCAAAAAAAAAAACAAAAAATTAAATTGTAAACAAATTTAATTGATTTTCAAACTGCGTGCAGTTCGGAACTTTAATACATAATTTCACGCTAGACTCTATTAGCTTAGCGTCCGGGCCGACGCTCACTATTCCACTTGCTAATTAACATATTCTCGTTTGCATGTCTATTTTCTCAGTTCGGCTCGGCTAGCACCGCAAATCGGAATCGACAGCCGGCGCGAAACGCACTAAGGACCGCCGCCGTCGTCGTTTGCCCGTGTAAGTGTGAAACAATGATCTTCTCGTCATGTGTTGCCACTGACTGCCGCCGCCGCTCTGTGGTCAGCGCGATTCGACTCTCCAACCGGATTTGAATCCAGTCTTGCGCTGCCACTAACCAAGCGACCGAAGGGAAAATTGTTTGGTCTCCCAGCAAGCGTGCAAAATTAGTACCCGTTAAATATGTGTACAATTGTGTGCATTATTAGCATGTATCCCCGGGTACCGACGGAACCGTGTCAAATCCCCGTGACAGAAGCTTTGGTTGGCTGATTGGGCAGTGAGACCAGATTTTAGCGTTGATTATGAATAATAATAAAATAAAATATAATTTTAAAACCAGTAAAAACAGAAAAGCAAACAAAGCATTTTATTAGCGTTATTCAAGAATTACTTAACTTTAAATGTATGGCTGAAATTATTTGGTCGGTTTTTATTTAATTATTTTGCCGTCAAAATTTGTTTTGAATTATATTTTTATAAATAATGAGAATGTTTCGCTACAGGTTTATAAACTATTATTCCACTATGCTAAAACTCTAAATTAAAAGCGAAATCACTTTCGAGAATAAATGCAGTGCTTGTCCGTATTTCATCCATGTTCGTATATCTATTATTCCGTTGCTCGTTTTTCCAGCATACATTACCAATCACAATTCTCCGAAGAAAAATATTAGCCAATTTTCAAAAAAAAAAATATTGATACCAACGATTTTTTGATGTAGGACTTTGTCTTCCTTTGGTTAAACTACCTTTGGCTACCACTGAATGGATTTTTAACGTCAATGTCTTGACCGAAATGTAAAGCTTGTCTCAAACTTGTGGTGTACAATAGTTGACACATCTTTCTACTAGTAAATCAATGAAGGTTGAGTTGAAAATCAATCATTGTTAGTTTAGTTTCACAGCTCTAATCACGAGCTCGTCTCACAAGGAGAAAATTAACTGAGAAAAGCGGGTGATCAATCACGAGCTTGCTTCTTGTTCGCGATGTTTATCTTAGATACACGTTGTAACTAGCTCCGTTTTTTACGTTATGTCATATTCCCAGTTACGTAAGACGCAAAAAGTTTTAATTTCGTAGCGTATTTAATAACGAATCTATGAAACATGAATCTAATTCCGTGTTGGCAAACAGTGAAACCGTCAGTCACGCAGCAAAATAACACATTGTATTGTGTTTTGAATCGGAAAGACGACAATAAAATTAAAGAATAAGATGGAAGCAGAAACAAATGGCGTAGCACTCTTGCGCTGTTGCGTGTTGCATGTTGCACCTGTGCGGCTGGGAGAAAAATTCTATCCATATCGGATGAATGTAGATAGCAAGAGGTGCAGCATTCTCAGCCAGTGAAGCATATTGATATTTTATATGATATATTTTATACCGAAAGCAGACTCTTATATATCCCAAAAGGAACTATCCAGGTTATTTAGGTACAATATTCTATCAACCGTGCTAAGAAAAGCTAATCAACCGCATACATGCACAATAGCTCTGATTGGTTAAAACCTGCGTTTAGTTGTTAGATTTTACAATTTTGAATAGTACAATATAAGGTTTGCAGAAAATCTCATTTGCTGGGAATGGAAAAAAGCTCTTAACAAAAATGAGATTTTTAATCATGTTTATTAATGAAAGGTATCAAAAAATCGTTACGGTTTCATTATCAATTCGCAAGAAAACCGAACTAAAAAACAAAACTTATTCAAGCTCAGAAATCCACGATCGATTTTTGTTGCAAATATTTACAGGAGAGTAGTTTTGAAGGGTTTTTATGTCGTCAAACAATCGCTTAAGATCCGCTGGAAATTTTCCGTTAGGTCTAAATAATGTAATTTCCTTCTATGCAACTTCTTCACTTAAGTCCGCTGGATCACCGCTGGCGTTGGATTTCAAGAATACTTCAAAATCATCGATTACAGCCCCCGCTACATTGTTTTAGAAATTTCAGTGTCCAACTTACAGTTTGTTGAAGAGTAAACTAAGTGTCAGGCAAAACAAGGCAAATATTTTCTATATTTTGTACTGATTTTTTTTTTTTTTTTTATTAATATGTTCAGAGGCGGATTTTTGTTGTTTTTTTCTCTATCAAAAATGAGATTTAATCAAAAGTTCGATTTACAGTAAGAAAATATGAACAGACCATTTCGATCTGAAACTTTCCTTCAGTGTTATTTTTTCGCGAGTGCCAATATCACAATTACATTCATAAGAGTTCACCTTAGGTTTTCTTGGAATATAAATATGATACCTATAAGTCAGCTGGCATTGAATTGTCGAGTAATGAGAAATACGAAGTGGTTTGTGTACGAGTACCAAATGTTCTGCTCAACCAAAAATGAAGGTATTCTACCAGCCATTGATAAACTGGTCGATGCTCTTGATGAACGAAAAGCGGTCAACCGATCTGGTTTTTTGTCCGGCATCAACACAAAACCTTCTGAACTGGAGTTTGCAGCTGAGAAACTTGTGGCTGCCTATCCGGATGATCTGGAAAATGGATTAGGAAACGAGTTAGTTCAGCTTTTTCCGTTTGCTGAGCAATTTCAAAGTCCAGAGAATAGTAATTTAAATTACATTTATACCTACAATATGATTGTGAACAAAAATATGCAAAATGTATCTGTAAACGCTGAAATTGCGTTGCGGATTTATTTGAGTCGAATGATCTCGAACGCATCTGGGGAAGAGTCTTTTTCGAAGATGAAACTGATTAAAAATAGGTTGCGTACTACTATGAAGAATGAAAGGCTTGCAAACTAAGCATTGTTAAGTTGCGAGTACGATATACTGAAGGAGTTGAATGTTGATTATTTAATTATTGAGCTCTCTGCAAGAATACTCGTAAAAAAAAATTCTAACAAATATTTGATTACTTTTCAATAACAAATGAATGTTTTTAACTCGTACGATAAAAAAACGGTTTTATTTTATTTTGGGGCCCCACTTAAAATTGGGCCCCGGGCCTACACAATCGTAAATCCGGCTCTGAATATGTTATACTTTTACACTACAGTAAATATTTGCTCAAAACTTTGTTTTCTTGAACAATAGCAAAGCTCATTTTTTCGCTCATTTTTTTTTCAAATATAGGGTAATCGCTCCATTATTCATCTCGACAGCTAGGTGCCCCTATATTCATCTTATTTCTCTCATTTGACCAATTTACCTTCAAATTTCTACGAATTTTGAAAGTAAATCTATTTGCTTCTCGATTTTGTCAAGTGGTTGAAAGTTTTACGTTAAATATATGGTAAAATTTGACGATTAATTGATAGAAAAGGCGTGATTAGATATATATATATATATATATATATATATATATATATATATATATATATATATATATATATATATATATATATATATATATATATATATATATATATATATATATATATATATATATATATATATATATATATATAGGCACTGAGATGAATATAAAAGCGATTTGCTATGTCATTACACGATGCGAATTATTTTCAAAAAATAAACTGCGCAGCAAATCTAGTTTTCTCTGGAATAAAAATATTTTAAACTTTTCTCGAATTGGCTTCGCCATTAGTTGTCGAATCGCGTGCAAGAATTTTGATTGTTTTTTAAACGTTATTTGGCAAACGGTATAAATTCTTGCGAAATGTTCTGAGGAGCTCGGGAGTCCCGGGATCCCGAGGATCAATATTTCTGTTCCCGGGAAATCGAAACCGGAATCGCAAACCCTAGTACAATAGTACAATTTTTTGTAACACGTTTTGTTCTTCTGGTTTGTGCTGTGCGTCTGTCGCTCGCAGAAAAAATTAACTCGTTCGCTGCTTATGGTATAAGCCCGCGAAACAAGAGTGGTGAATCACCCTAGTGAGAATACACAAAAATATGCTCTGCGGAGTGGCGCCTGCATTTATTTTTAGAAGAATCGAGATGCAAACTAAACGCAATTTTTGTTTTTCCTGTATGGACTTCCTCACTGCGACCAGAATCGTTGATCTATTGTGAGATATGCCCGGGTGTTTGCTGTATCCCGCACTTCTATTATTAGCAATACCGCAATTGAGAAGTGGCATGCTTATTATTATTTTTTATCAGTGCTTGTGTGTAATGTGCTACCCTTCCTTTTACACGCTTAATGTTCTCCTATACTAAGCCTTGTTCCTCCTACCAAATATCACCAATTATGATTCCCTGAAGAAGTTTCGTCGTGCGTCCTTCTGGCTAGTTTTATTGATAAGAGGGACTTATTTTTGTTATGAGGAAGTCACGCAAAGGTATTGTAGATTTCAGCGTAAAGGAAGGGTAAGTGGTGGGGAGCCTGAGAATAAACCCATGCTTGAAGTTCTTTTTGACATCGAATGCGCAATTTACTTTTCCACCAAATGCTTCCCTCAAATCATATATGCTCGAGAAATTTACCGCATCGCAGCGATCTTTATTGTCTAGTTATTGTGCTTAATGGCTTTTCGTGTGAGAATGCTCACCTGAATTTATTATCTCTCAGGGAAGATATTTCAGATTCTACCATAGTGTTTTTGGAAACTCCTCAGAGTCTTGAAATACGTTCGTCGATTTGCTCACCAGTGTGAGAGCAGTTGTTTCTGCAGTGAAAGATATTCTCCTACACGCTAGTGATTATCTGAGGAGAAACGACAAGCCTGTTTGCATATAATCATCTTCCGAGCCCCGAAGGCAGCGGTTGAGTTGAGTGTAAGTAGCATAATTCACACTCTCATTTTTTTCATTTTTTAGCCATTCACGAAACGAGGGAAATGATCACGACCCGATCGCTTTTGTTTGTTAGATGTTTAACCAACGGAGCTGCTCATCTTTTGCTTAGCACTTACAACGAGGGGTTTATAATAGAAAAGAATTTCTTTTGCAATATTCGTTTTCAACTGCTAAAAGAGTGAATAAGTATCACACAGTGACGAAGATACAATAAATTTAATGAGGTTTATAAGCAATTTGTTCTTCCATCGCTTCTTGTGACATAATTGTGAATATTTAATTTTTATATTAGACTAGTGAAAAGTTGTGTAAAATTCAACCAGCCACGAGCTAGCTTACCTTTACTAACATTTATTAAAAATACGGGAAAATCGGATAAACATAATAAACCTATTGAATGAAGTAGAATGATTTTTCGTCCAAATTCTACATTCTCAGAAAAATATGGCCAATCTCGATCGAACACCAGTTCCGTCCACATAATCAATAAAAACGGTCCGTTCCAGAGCACTGAAGAATTTGATTAATGACAACTTGGGTAATCCTTCGTCCATGATAAAACTCCCTAATATTTGGACTGTTCACACCACCTCCCTGACACGTTCATAGCCTGTGCTCCTGTATATGCGGAAATGAAATGGCATGTTACATTGCTGTGCTTCACAGTGCTATAAACAGCGAAATCGATAGATTGGGCAACACTGAACGGGAGTGAAGAGCACGTCAG
Source organism: Wyeomyia smithii (assembly GCF_029784165.1). Lineage (NCBI taxonomy): Eukaryota > Metazoa > Arthropoda > Insecta > Diptera > Culicidae > Wyeomyia > Wyeomyia smithii. The sequence goes on along the minus strand of NC_073696.1, from coordinate 24,002,842 downwards.
ATGTCTTCCCTTTGCGGCCATTGTTGTTTGGGCCATCGAGGGGTTCGTCATAATGGGGGTACTGTCAAACTATAGGTAATGAGTTTGCGGTGTCAAGGAGGTGGTTCACACTATTAGGAGTTACAGTGTTTCCAAATTGTGAAGAGCTTCTCAACTGAATAACGGGTAACAACAAAAAATTTGGAATTTTGTTGAGGCTCTCTCGCTTCCATGTTTAAAGTCATAAAGAACTAATCTTCTGCAGGGAGATGCTCTGCATTGTGAAGAACCATCATGCAAGAAATTAACGCGTTAGGATGTCATTTACCTCCGGACGTAAATAGGTTTAACCTGGCTATAAAAGAGCCGATACTCTATTTAAAAGAAAAGCGCGCTGCTTTGGAGTCTACGAATGAATCTTTTTCCTCAAGAGCAATAAATTCCTCTTATGAAGTTGAATGATTTTTCTTGTATAAATACTTAATTCTTAGAAGAACATATTTGATCTCGGTCGAAAACGAGTTTGGTTTTCATATACAATTATACCAGTTACGTTAAAAAATAAACAATAGAAACCGTCCTTTTCAGAACCCAACTAAACAGAAATAAGAAGTTTGACATATAACAATTTGCGTAGTCCTACGTGAAAAATACTATCGTGCCTATGAAACAATCCCTTAACATGGGTCATTCCATACGAAGTGACCACGAAAATGAACAAACTTGAACACGACCATCTCAGATTTTGCTCAAAGTTGGGAGAATTATTCATCTACTGTCACTTTGCAAAAATCCCAAATTTGGTGTCGATTGGAATACCCCCGCTCTGTGGGACCCCCTGTTTATTGCAAAGTCACGCAATTTTTGTTTAAAATCTCTTTTTCCTTTTTCTTACAACTCATAGACGTAAGATGTCCGAAAAAAACTGATAGATGATTTTTAAAGAAAATAAACCAAGGAATCCAGAAAATATATAACTTTCGACCGAAAGTGTTGCCAGATAAATTATATTTGTATTTGAAAACCAAATTTACATTTTTCGGCAAATCAGCCATTTTTATTTCAAATTTGACAATTTCATCGTGTTCCTTGGAAAATTTCACTTAAGAAACAACTATCAACCCAAGGTACATTTTTCTGGATTCCATGGTATATTTTCTTCAAAATTCTTCTTATACTAATTTTCGGGTATCTTACGTCTAAAAATTGAAAAAAAAAACAATTACGAAATTTACAACTTGTTTCGTAAAAATGTTATATCTCAAGATTGGCTTATATTACCTCAGGATCATAGTTGTTTCTTACGTGAAATTTTTCAAGGAACACGAAGAAGTTGTCAAATTTAAAATAAAAATGGCTAGATTTGCCGAAAAATGTGAATTAAATTTTAAAATACAAAAATAATTTATCTAGCAACACTTGCGGTCAAAAGCTATATTTTTTCTGGATTTCTTGGTTTATTTTCTTCAAAAATCGTCTATCAATATTTTTCCGACATCTTACGTCTATGAATTGTAAGAAAAAGATGAAAGAGATTTTTAACAAAAATTGCGTGACTTTGTAATAAAGAGGGGGGTCCTACAGAGCGGGGGGTATTCCAATCGACACCCAAATTGGGATTTTTCCAAAGAGACAGTAGATGAATAATTCTCCCAACTTTGAGCAAAATCTGTGATGGTCGTGTCGAAGTGGCATGTACACTTCGTATGACACATATGTAATATTTGACTGTTCACGCTTAGGAGTTAACTATGAACAGTTTCTCAACTGTAAATTCTGAGGATGCGAAAATGAAGCTGCCATGGTTACTAAATCAAACTTCAAACGGCAACAGCAGTTGAGTTACGTGATAGATTCCTTTCATATATTTGTTGTTTATTGTTGTTCATTTCTATAAATCATCTGATTACGCGTGGTCTTAATGATCTAATGTAGAATACATAGAATATCACATTACGCTACAACTACACTGATGAGAAATGTTTGCTAACACGTTGAAAACGAACAAGTGGTACACATCTTGGAATCGTCTGCCCACGCTAATCATAGGGTGATTGTCGTTATACACAGTATTTCTAAAAGGTTGTCGTAACCATTGTCTGGACCTTAGAGTGCGTATTGTGGAACTACCAATTTGAGATTGTCAAATTTTCGCTCCGAAAATTGCTTGGTTGGCATTACGACGATCAGCTGATGTAACAATGCCAATTACTACAGTCTCGATAGGATGGCAAGTCATGCGGGTGCGTCCATGGTAGATTACGCAACGCATATCGGACAAAATAATGCTGAACTGAATAAATTTTGGCAATCCACACCTCTTTATGGGACGACCAGTAATTTTCGAAATGAAGCCAAGTTGCATTTCTAAATTCATTTTGAAAGTTGGTTGGTAACCTAATAGAATACCTAGATCCTTAATTTGGTCGACTCGATTCGAAACAATTCCATCGATGGTATAGTTTAACAAAACAGGACACTTCAAACGCCGATATGAGATTACACAGTGCTTCGTTATACTAATCACAAGGTGATTCAGTTGACACCATTTGGTAAAGCTGTCGAGCAAATTCTGTAGATGGTACCAATCGTCTAGCTTGAGTATGACGAAAAAAAAATTTTTTCAAATCATCCGAAGATCATCCGAAGCAGCACAAACCCGTTTGGTAGAACCAAGGAGTTAAGAAAAAGAGCAAAAATAATTGGCCCTAAATTACTTCCTTGAGGAACACCACACTGAGGACTGAATGTTGTCGACTCACCCAACACTATTGTTACGTATAGCTTTCGGTTTGTCCAGTAAGATTTTGACAAATCACGAAAATTGGCATTCAATATATTAAGGTTCACCGTGTCAAACGTAACTTTAATGTCCGGATTTAACACTGGTCCACAAAATGAAAAAAGCGCATTCCAAAAACTCAAACCGGAAAAAATGAAAAATTATAGGTATTCAACAAATCCTACGATTTGGTGCCCCTAGCCATTACCAAAACGCGTCTCTGTAAAAATAGTAATGGCTAAGAACACCAAAATTCAAAAGAATGATTGAATAGCTGTAATCTTTCATTTTTTTTTTGGTATGTCCTTTTGGAGTGGATTGGCCGGTGTAATGCATCGATTTGCACATCACTGTCAAATTGATGCAAAAGAAAGTGAACACATGTTTGACTGAATAGAACTCATGGGGAAGAATCCACGTTTAGATGATGTGATATAGTATCAAGAAACGTCTTGTTGAAAATGACCTCAAAGCATTTCGATCCAGCCGACAACTGGTTGGTAATATCCGGTCTATCTCCTTTCTTGTATGTTGGCCTAACACTTGACCCGTTCCGGAAATGGGAAACGTTCAACTTAGCAGACAACGGTGTCTACGGTAATGTGATAATGAGCAGCAGCAAGGGAACACTCGATGATCAACGAAAGAGCTAGACGAAAGGGATCTAGTCGAATGCCGGGTGCTGATAGTAGTGACTAAATCGGGAGTCTAAATAAGGCTTAGGACTCGGGTAATGTGCTGCGAGCTGGTGTAAAATTCGGTAACAATGGATTAGCGGATAAAAATCCACTTAATTCTGCATTCCATTCAACGCGAGGTTGGTTAAAGTCATAAGATGTAGAACAATTTAATGATAATCAATACTACTCTACTGCACTTTGTTTCCTTCAATTTTACTCCACTGCATAGTAAGGTGCCAACGGAAATCCACTTTTTCGAATTTCGTTTAGCACTGCCGCTCATAGCAAGTCCGTCCCATTTGCGTTTTGGTGCTGATGAGAAAATAGCAATTAAAAACCGTAACGCTTTTGGTGAAAATTTGCACACAAATGCTTTTTCAATCAAGACCATCCACAGAATTTAGTACTGCAATGACAATCTAACACTTTTGCATCATATAACTTGCATAAACACCGAAACTTGATTAAAATTTGTTGAAAATCATAAGCTGGGACTCAATTGCGATTACTTTTACGGTATGTAGCCAGAATGATAGCAAATCAGTCCCATAGCCAGCTACTTTTTTTTCTTCTTAACGATCAGCAACCAACGTCCGTGTGGTATCGGCACAATCATGGAATGAATTATACATAAATTACAAAGCGCGCATTCTTAGTCAACTAGGTATATTCTGTCGACCTTGTTAGGGAAGGAAGCATTGTGCGACCAATCAGAGGTCGACATTTGTGTTTCGACAAGGCTTGACAATTTTCAATAGTACAATCGTTCGAACAATCAGATTACAACTTTCTGCATTTGGACGGGTGCTTGGTTGATTTTCCAATCGATTACTGCAAAAATGACGAAAATCGGTTGGAAACTGACTGAGCTTAAAACGGTTGAAAATGGACAATTTTTGTGACTCTCTCGATGTTGTTGGTTTTTGAAATTGGATCCCTGTAATGAAACTGGTCCCCTGTGTATGTTGCCGTGAGACGTAATTCCACGTCAAAAATGAAAGTTTAATATTGAAGCATGTAATGAAACTTGACGGATTTCCTTTGTTCTTACGGCAATTGTTTAGAAAATTAGCTTCGTATCCACCGGAATTCAAAAAACTGTAATTTTCGGTTGCTAGCTACTGCGCTAATGTAAAATATCGAGATTAGTTGATCGCAGAATTCGACTAATCAGAGCGAAAAACAATTCATGTTATTTCCGGGAATTTCCAATTGCTGTTTGCAATAATGTTCTAATAATTTTTGTTTTATTTATTAGTGTTGTTACGGTTTTTGCAGTTGTTACAGTTGAACCATTACTATCTCTATGTTTAATTTGAGTGCTCTGATAAAATTTACGAATCCTTACTTCCGAATCCTTGCTTTTCAATTTTTTGAGAGTGAAACACAAATTATCCGGGAAGGATTGAATTTCCTGTCCCTCTTTTCGTGTTCTGTCAACAGAAGGACTAAACACATTTTTGTGCTCACTAAAATTATTTTTAGTAATTCTAAAACGGAGTCTTACAGCATGCCTGAAAAATACATCCCATTATAACCTTTTTGGAATCTTAATAAACCCATGGACTCAATTAATTCCACGGCGGTGATCGATGAAACACAATTTGCTTGCTATCAATCAGACGTTTTTCAGTTAGAAACCCCTAAATCGTTAACATAACATTTTTTGTCTTATCCTATACCCATCTGGCATCACTGAACTGGAGTGACAAGCAAGCGCTAGACCGCCCGCGCGCACTTTGACCGTGTCACCGCTGCCGGTTCTCCAGCACCGCCCCTGAGCTGCTCTCGATGTTTACTCTTTTGAAGACATCCGAAGCGGATAATCGATTTTAAATCACACCACGGAGACTACACGAACCGTAATTGTTGTTCAGTTCTGGCCAGACATGTTCATTTGGCATGCATTCATCGGACGATCGTGACCCAACAAAACGACGACCACGACGACGTGGCGGAAGAAGCAGCAAGTTCCCGAATGATGGACTGACTTGTTTACACATATTCGTAGCGAAGTTGAAGGCAAAATTAACATGTTTGCTAACTGCTCTAGCTGGTGCTGCTGCTGGTGCTGGTGCATTGAATGCACAGGAAACCCGCCGAGGACGATTAGTCGATTGTTTGCGCAAACAGAACTGGCAGAGAACAACTCGGAATCGGGTTGCATGTTTGCACGCAGAAGTGGGCAGATATTGATCTGGGTTTCTCGAGCAGCTGACAGCTGGTTATTTCTTAATCCTACACCTGAAATGGGTTTGATTTTCAATTCCAATGTGTTTCAATTCTGTGGAAGGTTTCAACAAAAACGTCTCTCAATATAAACTGTAGTTTGTGGTTTTATATTTAATCCGACTTGAGTATTAAATTGGTGGTACTAAATCGATGTAATCCTACGGTGTAAAGGGTAATGCAGTTTTAGGTGGAAGTTTATCACTTTTTAAGCCTATGTTTCCTGATGAATCTGCAACTGCAACAACTGCTCTTATATCCAGATGGAATACAAAACTTTATCTGTGCTCCTAAACCCTAAACCTAAAAACATATATAGAATAGGAAAATTTCAATTAAAAAAAAACTCAACTTGCTATATTGTTACACAACAAAACCGAAAAAATGCCGATACGTCAGCGTTGCGCGACGCGATGCTCAGATCTGCTTACCACACCATGCGCCCCCATCAAACACATTACATGACACAGAGGAGAGATCGGGAAAAAATCCCTTAATAAATTTTACAAACAAACAAACCCCTTCGCGCAAGAGGAGCAGACGAATAGCATATCAAATATCATCAGTTTCCATTTACGTAAAATTAAAGGGGTGGAATAAATCACCGTAAATTTGTCATCGACATGTTTTGTCCTCAATCTTCGCAGTGTCTCCTCTTCGTCTCCTGCCAACGACGCACGCACACCCACCACCTCGCTGGGAACCGGGCAACCGAACGATCGACCGACTGGCGAAGGTTTCGCCTAGCTTTGCCTCTCCCGTTGGAGGTTGCCAAAGGGGGCGGTCCCGGGAGGTGATTTATGGAAGAGATTTACCATGCTGAAATTTGATCACGCATAAGTGGTAGCAGAAAACGACAACCCTTGTTTTTGCGCTAGCGATTGTGATATTTTGGCTATAAATCTCTCCGTTTTGTACTGCTGTGTACACACGGCGAGGGAAGAAAAGAATGTCGACTCCACCGTCGTCGTGTTGTTTTAGCTCGGGCCCTTGATGGTCCTGGAGACGCGGCGTTCAGCATTAAACACTGCTTTTACTGCTTGGGTTTGCTATTAAACCTAGCCGAATATCGAGAAAACACCCTATCGCGGATATCGAATCTTTTTATGCTTTATTCTTTTTATTTCGTAAATAATGTTTATCTTCTTCAGAATGTTGAAATGAATGTGCTGAAAATAGAAATATATGTCAGAAAACGTGTCAGAATATATGTGAACAATCATGTATTTTGACACTTTTCTGACTTGTAATTGCCACATTTTAGACACGTTTTAACTGATTTCAATTTCTTCTATATATTCTTTAGCTCATTTTCACAAATTTTCAATTCATTTTCGATGAATTAATAATTCGAATATAGCACATTTTTGACTAAATTTTTTGCTAAGTTTTTTTTACTCATGTTTGCCATATTTTTGAAACCTTTTTAGCGCGAATTTAATTCATTTTGACTATTTCAATACATACAGTGCAGTGAGCCAAAAGAAGATAACATAAAAATGAAAGAATTTACCATTTAGAAGGAACCTAATCTGCCCATTAAAACTGCAGTGTACTGTTCTTCGGGGTTCAAACCGGAGATTGTGAGTTAATCTATTTTACTGTTAACACTTGCGACTTAGGAAAAAGGGGGAATAATTGTTCAAGCGGTCGCAATCATTCCTCTCTTCCGATAATTATCGTCTCGCGATTCTTTTATTTTTTTTTTTTTTTTGACACTTCTATTAACAAAGAGTGAGTCACCGGTTTGTAGAGCTATAATTGTAAATTCAATTTCTGAGAGAGAATAAATAGACCCAGCGAATCTACTAATTTGTTCACTTGAACTGGCATATCGTACGATAATTATTACAATCGACTGAGAGACGGACGCTGAAAAAGAAACGAATGTTTATCGCCGATCACCATCATTGGTACAGAACGGTGATTGGCAAGCCATTAGCAAAAGACTATCGTTAAATGCCCTACACCGTACTTAGCTTCTTGCAGATCCTTGACGTTAAGTATTGTGGTTACCGGCGCGACCTGCGACGTTAACAAATCCGGATGGAATTTACACAGTACGCCGTGACGCACAACATCTTCTAGTGAAAGGAGTATTGATCCAAAAGTGGATGCGGTTGATCTCCCGAATGTTCTAATATTAATTGAGAAGCGACAACCAGTGCGGACTATGTAAACAGAGCACCCAAGCAACACACGAAACATGTTAGAAAATGAGTCACAATGAAGCGCAATTGAAAGCTTATATTGTTATATTGTGTTTGGAGTTGATTTTCATCAGTGACAATCGCATTTCAAAAACAAACTCGTTTTTACTGGTTTCGGAGATGTTTTTTAATAACCTGAGTTCTACAAACCTCCCAGTTGGTCTTAAGGTACGATGCAGGCCTATCAAGCCAGTCGTCGTAGGTTCGAGTCTTGGCTCGGAAAAGACTGTTAGTGTTAGTAGGATCGTAGCACTAGCCCAGCAATTGTCCTGTTCACTTAACTGTTGGCTGCGTCTGTGTATAATAAATAGAAGGTCGTGTTCCGAATCGGAATGTAGCACCAAGGTTTTGCTTTACTTTGAGTTCAACAAACAATAACTATGTCTTTTCGAAAAACGTCACCCCACCTAATAACATTTACATTATTTGAACGATTTCTATATTTACTCGAAGTGGGTCAAAATGCGTCATGAGAGAATAAACAAAACGCTTGCAGTGTAACCAATATCACTCCAATTTTTGTTATCGTGTATCTAACAACATTTTTTAGTTTTGTTAGATTTTATGTCCACACGCAAAGTTTTTCCGTATTACTTAATTAGCAATAACGTAAAAGGGCTCTTTAGGTAACAAATCTGTCACTTATAAAGCAACTAGCTGAATTTACCCGGCGCTGCTCGTGTAAAAATTTCTGCTTTTCAAATTTTTTATATTTTTAAATATTTTTTACCAACCTATCATTTCAAATATTTCTTTCTATTTTAGTTACAAACTTGTTTTCATACCACAATTTTCGTTTCTTCATCACCAGCTAAAACAAATAAATTTGCAGATGAGCTAACCCTCGAGCAAACGGCATATAATTGACCATGGAAAAAACACGGTGATCTTAATTCTACTCCACATTGTTTAATGGATTATCCCTGTGAGTTTTTTATAGTAATAGAGACCACAGAAATTAACTTACAATTGACTCAAATTTCACTGAAATTACACAATCAATTCGCGACTACGAAGCTCAACGAGATTTTAAAGGCTGTTCACACTCACGTAAACTCTCATATAGATTGTCAGAGTATGCGTATTGACAAAAGAAAAACATATTTCTTTTCTTTACTCTCTTATGCAAAAAAACCTATGGTAGTGAAAATCAATGCTTGCTATGTCTTCTCGATAAACTTTTCTGTGCAAACAATGTGAATACAGTCATACCTCGATATAAAGCAACCTCGATATAAGGCAACCTCGATATAACTTAACTCGATATAACGTAACTTTTACCTCGATATGTATGACGTTACTTTTCTTAATTTCCCAAAATTAAAGTACAACAATTATTTTTGGGGTGTATAATGTTCCGAAGAAATGTTTTAAGTAAGTTTTGAAACCAATAAGTACCGTAAAATGGGGTGCAATTGACATTTATTTTTTCAATGTTTTGTGACTGGTTATGTTTGTCAACGAAAATTGTCTTAAAGGGACATAAACAGGTAGGTGAAGGGATATAAAGTTATGGACATTACTGTACACCAACACCGGACGAACCATTCCTGACACAGCAAATCCTTGCACATGGCATTTCTGATGCAACAACTGGACGCCCGACATTCCTGACGCAGCAAGTGAACGACCGGCATCCAGAACGACTCCAGCATAGCAACACGGCGACATCGACAACTCCACCAACGGACGTTGTACCCCTGATACCCCTGACGCAGCAGAACCGAGCTGGTAGCAGCAACGACGACAACGACAGCAGCGACGGCAGCAGAGCGGAGCCAACAATCCTTAAGCAGCAGTAATCCAATCCATCGATGAGTAGGGAACTTATATTAACTTTTCAGGAGCTTTGGTTCTAGTGAAACGTTTGGAGTGTGTAGAGGTTGTTCTCGTCTTAGGACGTAAGTAGTTTAAAATACTTAGTAAAAATCAATGTGTGAAGAATCCAAGTGTTTTTCAAAAACCTTAGAATGAAAGAACTTACATAAGTGGCGTAGTCGTACAGTCGTACGGCCCGTTCTACGACTAAGCAAAGTGACTCTGACTAGTGACAGTTAAAGTGCTTAGTGGAAATACCCGATACGTGGAAAATTTCCAAATCAGTGACTTTGAGTGATCTAGTGTCCAACTCGTGACATCGGCAGGCCGGCAGTGACGTTCCGCGAATAGGATCAACACGTAGGTGACTCGTGCCAACCGACCAGAGAACTTCGCTGAAGCGGTGGATTTCAATCCTTCAAGAACGAGAGAACCGTGAGTAATTTTACCCTTTTTCCCCTCATTTTATGCCTAAATTCAATCCAATACCAAAAGTGAAACCATTAAAATTTTCAAGAAGAATGGAACCAGCAAACCTTGCTTTGTGCTTTTTGATTCTATTCGGAACCTGGAGCAGCGAGTTGGCGCTCTCCAGTTGGAAAATAATAATCTCCAACAGCAACAACAGCAGTTGCAGCAACAACAGTTGCAACAACCGGTTGCTCCCCCAGCGGAGAATCGACGGGCTGATGATTTCTTTAGAATCCCAGACCCTGTGAAGAATATTCCTCCATTTGATGGAAACAAAAAACAACTCGTGTCCTGGCTCGCAACGGCTAGAAAAACGTCAAATTTATTCAGAAACCTCGTATCAGAAGAAGTAATGAATCTGTACGAGCAATCAATTATAAACAAGATTGATGGAAGGGCCCGCGATACCATTTGCGTAAACGGTAACCCAACAACCTTTGAAGGTGTTGCCGAAATTCTGGAAAGTGTTTATGGCGACAAAAGTGACATCGCTACGTATCAGACGCAGCTCTGGTCACTGAAAATGAATGACAACATTCACCTTCACTACAAAAAAACAAAAGAGATTCTCCAAAATATGAAGGGTCTCGCTAGAAGGGAGCAAATTTACGAAAGGCATTGGGAAGGAATAAATCATTTCCTAGAAAAAAAATGTTTAGCCGCCTTCATAAACGGTCTAAACAGATACTATTTTGGACATGCACAAGCTGCTCAGCTTTCTGACGTTGAAACAGCTTATGCGTTCTTGTGTAAATTCCAGAACGCAGAAAATACCAGGAAAACTGAAACTCCCCAATCCGGCAAACAAATTTCAAAAAATAATTTTAGGAATAATTCAGAACATAACAGACAAAATTCTAAACCACAGGAGGATTCCAATAAAAACGCTAGTGGCTCACAAAGGATTCAAAGCTCAATCAGACAGACAAAAAGTGACACCGATGGAAGTTGATCCGTCAATAAGATCACGCCAAAATAGAATCTACAATCACGATGCAATCACTCATGACACAGAAGTTATCAATAGTGATGATTCCGACAGCGAAGTAGAAGAGTCAAATTTTCAGGTGGCAATTACAGACAAAATTCTGAAATAAACGCTGTTAACGGTCTCCCCTTCGTCACAATAACTTTATCCCACGGGAAAACAGCTAAAATTCTAATAGACAGTGGGTCAAATAAGAACTTTATTTCCCCGGATCATATTCCAACTTCCAAAAGAACACCATGTGAACCACTCACCATTCAAAATAATAAAGGTAAACATAGAACTGAATTTAAATTTATAACAAAAATTTTTGGTCTCGGAAAAAATGTTGCATTCTATTTGCTTAAATTTCATAAATTTTTTGATGGTATTCTCGGGTACGAAACGCTTTCACAGCTAGAAGCTTTACTTGACGTAACAAACCACAAATTAATACTCCCGCAGAAAACAATTAATTTACAAGTCGGACAAATGGGACCACCAGAAGTAACTTTGAGTGCACACACAGCTACAATTATTAAAATACCAGTCTCTCAAAAAAATGGTAACGTATTTTTACGAAAAGACATCAAAATTAGATATGCTATCGTACCCTCTGGCTTATACCACGCGAAAAATGGCTACATTAGCGCACTTGCCTCAAATTTAGGCGACTCCGTAACATTTTTTTGGAAAACTCCAGCCGAAACATTGCCAGTCTCTGAATTAATTGAGATAAATCATTCGAGTTCTACAGTGTGTTCAGAACGCTCAAATCAATTAGATAATCTGGAAAACCTTATACGAACACAGCATTTGAATATGGAAGAAAAGGAAAAACTTCTTAAAATACTCCGGCTGAATTCCAATATCATTCATCATGAAGATGAAAAACTCTCTTGCACTACTGCTATTAAGCATAGTATCAAAACAAAAGACGATCTTCCTATACACACCAAAACATACAGATATCCCAACATCCACAAAGCAGAAGTAGAATAGCAAATTAATGAGATGCTAGCTGACGGCATTATCCAGCATTCTATCTCTCCTTGGACCTCTCCTATAAGGATTGTTCCAAAAAAGTCTGATGCAAGTGGCAAGAAAAAATGGAGAATCGTGGTCGACTATAGAAAACTGAATGAGAAGGCAGTCGACGACAAATTTCCCATCCCGAACATCGATGAAATTTCAGACAAATTAGGAAGAAGTGTCTATTTTACTACAATTGATTTAAAATCTGGTTTCCACCAGATTGAAGTTGAAAAAATTGACAGACAAAAAACCGCGTTTAGTACAGACAAGGGACATTTTGAATTCATCAGAATGCCCTTTGGGTTATAGAACGCACCGGCAACGTTTCAACGTGCCATGAACCATATCCTCGGAGATTCAATTGGAAGATGTTGCCTTGTCTACTTAGACGACATCATCATTTTTGGCAGTTCTCTCCAGCAACACTTGGAAAACCTTAACAAGGTGTTGGAAAGACTTATAAAATCGAATTTGAAAGTCCAACTCGATAAATGCGAGTTTTTAAAAACAGAATGTGAATTTTTAGGGCATATAGTTACCCAAGAAGGTATAAGACCCAATACCGAAAACCACCACACAGATCAAGGGTTTTTTAGGAATTCTTGGTTATTATAGAAAATTTATTCGAGACTTCGCGAAATTGACCAAGCCTCTTACAAAATGCTTGAAAAAAGATGCAAAAATTATCCATGATGAAGAGTTTGTCAGTTGTTTTAATGATTGTAAACATCTTTTGACAACAGATCCAATATTGAAATATCCAGATTTCAAAAAAAAATTCATTTTGGAAACAGATGCTAGCGACTTCGCTTTAGGCGCTGTTTTATCCCAAAAATTTGAAGACGGCAAGGAACACCCCATTGCATATGCATCTAGGACGGTTAATGAAACTGAGTGTAATTATTCGGCTACAGAGAAAGAACTTCTCGCAATTGTGTGGGCAACGTAACATTTCAGGCCTTACATTTTTAGCACTCATTTCGAGATCCGAACTGACTACAAACCTTTGGTGTGGTTAAGACAGAAAAATGATTTGAACAGAAGGCTACTTCATTGGAAATTAGCCCTCGAAGAGCTAGAATTTGATATCAAATATGAGAAAGGTACCCTAAACGGAAACGCAGATGCATTCTCTCGAATAACTTTAGAATCAGAAAAAATCGAACTTAATGCCAATTCAGCGACAGACGATGACATGACTCAACATTCAGCGGACACAGACGACAATGACTTTATACCATCAACAGAAAGACCTCTGAACGAATTTAGGAACCAACTAATACTCGAAGAAAGTAACGAAGACAGTAGACAATCTGAAACCATTTTAGAAATTATCACAGAATTACAATCAGGAAAATGAACTTCGGACCTGCAGTACTGATAAATATTTTAAAAGAATACATATCTACGAAACACACTACTGGACTTTATTGCAACGAACGAATCTTAGGAAATTTACAAACAATTTACAAAAATTATTTCTCAAGAGCGAAGACTTTAAAAATATTCTGGACTCAAAAATTGTTACAAGACGTAACCGACGAATTAGAACAAGACCAGATCATACAGAATCAGCATAATGGAAACCACCGAGGAATAAACGAAACCAAGTCCCATATCTCACGAACTTATTTTTCCCCTGGTATGAAAGCAAAAATCACTAGATTTATAAATATATGTAAACTCTGTCAGAAATCGAAATATGAGAGACACCCGTATAAACAGAAATACCAACTTACAGAAATTCCCTCAAAACCATTGCAGATCGTGCATATGGATATATTCATAATAAACAACAAAAACTATCTTACGTTATATGACAAATTCTCCAGAATGTCAATGGCTATTCCTTTAAAACCACGAAATGTTATACACATATTAAAGGCATTAACACATTTCTTTTCTAATTTAGGAAAACCTTCTCTTTTAGTAATGGACCAGGAAGCTTCATTTACTTCAACAGCCGTTAAAGAGTTCTTAGAGGAAAATAACGTACAGTACCATTATACCAGCGTGGATCAGTCTTCCTCAAATGGAACTATAGAAATAGTTCACAGGACCTTGAGAGAGCTTCACAACATACTATCCAATAAGGAATCCACGAAAAATCTGACCGAAACTGCGAGAATAAACCTGGCAGTATCAATCTATAACGATTAGATCCACTCACAAACGAAATTGACACCCAAGGAATTATTTTTTGGTATAAAAGATGGAGACTCAGTCCCAACAGACCTTGACGAAAGGATAAGACAAAAGGAAGCTCTATACAGGATCTATGCAGCCAAGCAAATAGAGGACAAAAAGAGTTTTTGGCCAAAGCAAACAAAAATAGAGAAGACCCCGATCATTTCCAAGAAAACGAGACAGTGTACGAGCGAAAAAGAAACAATCTAAAACACGAAGAGCGATACAAAGAAAACAAAATCATGGAAAACAAAGAGACTAATGTTTTAGACACAAATAATAGGAAAATTCACAAGTCTAAACTTAAAAGAAAACGAAAAACTTAACTTTTTACTAATACCAATTTTATAATCTCATTTTAGCAACACCAAAATGACCAAGACGATCAACCCTTCCATAATCAACATCATCATCATATCCATTGGAATTCCTTTCATCTGTACTTCCAACCCCAACCCTACACAACACCTAGAGATAACAGACCTAAACAATCACCCTGGACTATTCGCTTTGAGAATCGGTAAAGTATTCATTAAGGAGGGCTACCATACCCTTATCCATGAATTTAAGCTATTTGCATTCCATACTATTCTAAAGCAATACGAGACAACCATTAATGAATTAGAACAAAACCCACAAGTTAGGGAAATTACCAAACTCTTAAAACAAAAGGTTAGGCAAGCTAAAGTAGTATTTCAAAATTTGACTCCAAGACAAAGACATAAACGAAGTATTGAAATTTTAGGATCGATAGTGAAATCCATAACAGGAAATCTAGATAGCCAAGATTTTATAATTTTGAGCAATCAAATTAATACGTTGAAGAATTCAAATAATGTTTTAATTACAGAAAATAATGAACAAGTGAAGATTAACGATCTTTTTGAAAAACGACTAAATAATTTGACAAAACAAGCATTTAATCGAGCGATAGAAGTTAACAGATTCATTAGACAGGCTAGACTAAATTTAGATAGGGCAATAGACTGGCAACACATGCTACATCTTCAGAACATCATTTTTAATATGGACAACGTTCGCTATCAACTAGAAACCATCTTCGAGTCATTTCAACTTTCAAGGCTGGGCGTAATATCAAAAGCATTACTATACCCCACTGAATTGGATTTTGCAACAGAACTCTTAACCTCACAAGGCATTGAAATCAGTAGTTATGATCAGACTTACGAGTATTTAGAACCTTCAGCATTCCGCAATGGTTCATCTATCATACTCGCGGTAAAAATCCCAAAATTTAAAATCGGAAATTATCAACTACTCTGAGTTGAAACCGTCCCAATTGACCAAAAAGTCATACAGGTCAATGGAACGTACGCTATAATCAGCGAGTCGGAATCATTTCTAACAAACGAGAAATGCATTCAAATCGAGAAAACATTTTATGCAACAGTCAAAACTTGGTTAACGTTACGAAAAACCAATGCTATCATCAATTATTGCGGGGAAACCCTGGCAGATGTCCATTTATCAGCAATAGCTTCAAAAAACCAGAAATAAGAGTCTTAGAAAACAATGGCATTCTATTAACGAACGTCATAAAACCAATAACACTCCAAAACAGTTGTGGCTACGGACCAAAGAACCTAACAGGATCGTTCTTCATTACATTTTTCAACTGTTCCATTAACATTGGAGGTACCCACTACGATAGCAAGACACTTAGGTTCGAAACTAAATTGGACGTTATCCCACTTCATTTCGTCGAAGTCAACAAAACCTCAACAAAGACGGACCCGGTGGAAGAAATGCAATTATTGCAAACAAATGACCGGCACAGAATCAACCTTTTGGAGACTACTAATCATCAATACAATGCGATTAATCTTGGGAGCCTTATCATATTATCCTTGATCATAATTACTATTTACATTTGTATAAGTAGAAAAATACGGGGTATTAGAGATTTCATCCATATCCAGACACCTAGCAGCACATCATAACAAGTTGACCCGAGACGTCTCAATCTAAGGCGGGGGAAGTTACGGACATTACTGTACACCAACACCGGACGCACCATTCCTGACACAGCAAATCCTTGCACATGGCATTTCTGATGCAACAACTGGACGCCCGACATTCCTGACGCAGCAAGTGAACGATCGGCATCCAGAACGACTCCAGCATAGCAACACGGCGACATCGACAACTCCACCAACGGACGTTGTACCCCTGATACCCCTGACGCAGCAGAACGGAGCTGGTAGCAGCAACGACGACAACGACAGCAGCGACGGCAGCAGAGCGAAGCCAACAATCCTTACGCAGCAGTAATCCAATCCATCGATGAGTAGGGAACTTATATTAACTTTTCAGGAGCTTTAGTTCTAGTGAAACGTTTGAAGTGTGTAGAGGTTGTTCTCGTCTTAGGACGTAAGTAGTTTAAAATACTTAGTAAAAATCAATGTGTTAAGAATCCAAGTGTTTTTTAAAAACCTTAGAATGAAAGAACTCACATAAGTATAAGTTTTTGCGCAATTTTGAGTAACCATCAAGAATTTTTCCTCCATCAAAAAATTATTTTTTTCGTGCTTCGATACAACGTAACTCGATATAAAGTAACGAAAATAAAAATAAAGTTGCCTTATATCGAGGTATAACTGTATCATCCTTATGGTTGAACAACAGTGACCATGCATTTATTATCAATTTGCAGATAAGGGAACTATCTTTACATTTTACTCAAGTTTTGAATCACTTCCAATGCATAGAAACAACCCACACCATACCAAACGTTCGGACAACTATTATCGGTTTTGGGGGATCTACATATATACCTAACATCAGGGGGTATTTGAATATTTTCCTCTGCTTTTCACAGCGTTTCAGATACTAGAGGTCGCCATCCTGAATTTGAAAATAGCGTTGGACACCCGTTGTCATTTTCTGAACATAGTTCTTTTTCTAGAAATATCTCCATTATTTGAACATTTTACTTAGCTTGGCAGAAAGCAGAGATCGCGAAATAGATTTCAAAATAACGTTTCAAAATAACATCCAAGTCTTCTCCTCTATTTTGGTAAGCTTTCCAGAAGATGTAAGTCGTCATGTGGGATTTAAAAATTGGCACCGGACATGAGTCATCTCGATACCGTTACGTTACGTATTGCAGATTCGTTTTTCGCAAAATTCTAAAACCGGAAATCACCATCTTGAATTTAAAAAATGTCGTTGGACATATATTTCTCGCTTCTAAGGGTCATCCTGGTTCCGAAAATACAAATGTTGGGGGTTTGTAAACGTTTTTCACGGTTTTATTCAGCTTCCCAGAAACCGAAAGTCGCCATCTTTGCTTTAGAAAAACAGCAGACATCATATTCCAGTCGCTAGACATCAACTTCTGACCATGACCGATCGAGAGCATGAAAGTTATTGTACTCATTCACAAAGTTCCCATAATGCACTATAGGACCTGACTTTCTTATCAATTAAACCCCCTCCATTAACAGATCTTGGAAATCAATTTCCGGCCTCCGGACATGACCAAAGGCCAAAAAATTATCGTATTCATTCAAAAAGCTCTCGTAAGGCATGAAAAATTTTGATTTTCTTATCAATTAGGACCCCCCTCCTTTGAGGGTGCCCCCTCCCTCTGCCCAATATTCTCTTTTATATATGTATAAAAAATAGAAATAGATAAAGTTCATCTCCAGTCAAGTAACATTACATACTTAGGGCATCTTCAGCGGTGGCCTATTTTTGAAACAACTTTGTACTAGATTTACACCAGCGAAACCTGAATAGAATCAGTTAATATAGACCAACTTTCCGTTCTCCGCACCGGTGTTGTATATCTTGTTGGTTTAAACCGCTGACTTCTGTCACACTGTCCACATTTAAATACCCCATGATATCAGTTTATGAAATTGTTATAATAAAAAGCACTCAATATTTAACAAACGGAAATTCCATAATTTTTACGCACATTAAACGATTACTTTGGCAAGACACTTTATATCCACAAGACTTTATGGATTTGGTATGATCGAAAAATTTCTGCTACAAGTAGGGCTTCGGTGGATAGCGAAAAATATTTGATCGCGTAGATGTTCATCTTCCATTGTCGTCTCATCAATCTTTCAGAAACTTGCAGTTCTTTAAACTTGGGTTCGGTTTTGAAGATATTGAAACAAGCCTGCATTTTGAACGTTTTCAGTTCAGTGTCTTCAAGGAACATTTTTCTGGCCTCTTATGGTCTCCTCTAGTCCCACTATAATTAAGGCGATTAACAAAATAGCCAACATATTTGTTATCCCTGTGGCTGAAGGTTGCAAATCAAGTAGCTGAACCTACGGTTATAGTCTTCCAGAATTTCTCCTCTTGCTGGTCGGTTTACTTGAAGCCAAAAACGACAAACCTGTTCATTTTCTTCTTCAGAAAAGCCACAAAAATTAATTGTGAATTGTCATAAAAAAATCTTTGTTTTGTTTATTCCCCAACACTCGCAAAATGCTTATATGGAAATAGCTAAAAATGAGGTATTCAATTAAAATATGACATTTTACCCGCCTATTGGTAGCGTACAAAGGGTTTTAGAACGATCTATTTCTTGTTCCAACAAGTGACAAAAATAGACCAAAACGTATACCAGTTTAAAATTTCTTCAATTTAGATCTGGTATAAAACCAAATTTACACTACCGGTGCAGCAGTGAATTTGAGTTTGTTCCAAAAATACTACAAGGTATACAGCCCTAGGGTTGTATGAAATGGTGACGTGGGACTAAACACTGTAATTAGGGGATTTTTTGTTACAAAATATACAGAGTCTGCAGACAGAATCAATGTGTTTGCTCAGCGACTGTACGTATTTTTATTTTCAGCCTCCCCTGGAAATCAATTTTTGGAATATATTCAACAACACTCGAAAGAATATCATTTATATTTGGCGATATTATGCCTGTAGTATTTTTTTTTTGTACAAAAAATATGTATTTGACAAGGCACAAGCATATCGTGTTTGTTGAAGAAGCACCAAGAATTTCTCATAATGCGTCAAAGTCAGAATTATCTCTATATCCTCAAAAACCAAATCCAATAATGCTTACGTTATCATAATGAGTGGTTTTGTCTTATTTAACTCTAACTAAATCAAATCTATAGTATGGATCTTACTTTCAAAATAATATGGAAGCCCTTTTTTTTCTCTTTCTCTATGTGGACTCATCACTGCGACCAGAGTCATTTTGATCTATTGTGATATTGCCCAGGTGTTTTCTGTACTCCGCACTTCATATTATTGGCAGTATCACTATTGAAGTGAATGATACGCTTTTTTTTTATTTATCTCCGTGCTTGTGTGTGAGAATTTACCCTTACATTTCAAGCTTACTGCTCTACTATACCGAGCCTCTTTTATATCCTACCAATATCGCCAAATTACAATTACCTGAACTGAGGCTACACCTAACGTTCCTCTCTGGCCAGGTTTATTCTAAGAGGGACTTATTATGTCAAGAGGAAGGAGTCTTATCGAAACCTCGTTCCTCGTGCCAATATCGCCAATTACAATTCCCTGTAGAGGGTAAATAATTCTGAAATCAGTTTTATTATAAGAAGGACTTATTTTGTCAAAAGAAAGGAGTCTTATCGAACCTCGTTCCTCCTACCAACACCGCGTCACAATCACAATTCCCTGAAGAAGCACTCAATGCTTCACCTCTGGTCAGGTTTATTATAAGTAGGACTTATATTTTTGTCAAGAGGAAGGAGTCGTATCGAAACCTCGTTCCTCCAGCCAAGACCGCGTCATAATTACAATTTCCTGAAGAGAACTATTATACGTTACTCAGAACAGTTTTATTATAAGAGGGACTTTTTTGTTAGGATGAAAGTCAGCAAGGGTACTATAGAATTCAGCTTGAAGGAAGGGTATGTAGTAGAGAGCCTGAGAGTGAACCCAGGTTAAAGTCCATTGACAACCAAATGGCCTGATTCTACTAAGATTCGAATCCACGACCACTCGCTTATCAAAGCGGACTCTGTAACCTTGCGGCTACGAAGCTCTCTATGGAAGCCCTTACAAAGGTTCATCAACTGGCAAACATAAGAAAATATTTTGAACAAATTTCCCACAAGTTCCAGCAAAAAATCGTAGTCATCCACAATTACATTTTTATTTTTTGCTTGACAATTTTTTCATTTGCCTACAACTACATTCGCTGTATTACAAAGACAAGAAATATACGTTTATTATGGTAAAGCTTAGAATAATAATATATCATCTATCAATTTTG
The DNA here is from genome assembly GCF_029784165.1 of Wyeomyia smithii. NCBI lineage: Eukaryota > Metazoa > Arthropoda > Insecta > Diptera > Culicidae > Wyeomyia > Wyeomyia smithii. Next base: position 23,982,231 of record NC_073696.1, on the reverse strand, counting down.
AAATGTAAAAAAATAGTAGGAGGGTGGTATCCGCGATACGACCGCATAGTTGACGTAGGACTACAATAGCTTTATATTTTCCTTTGAGGCTCTGTTTGATTTGAACTCGTTTCACTTTTGGCACGGTTCGATTTAGGCACACATGTCCCAAAAACGAGCGATTATGTCTAATCACATTTCTTAGTCTTTTTGATTATTTCAACCAATTTAAGCTCAACATCCTCCAAAAGAAGGGTATTTAGGTTCTTTATGTTGCCGAAGCGAATAACCGGAATCGGTAAAAACGGTTTCTGGAACATGACCGGAACATGTGCCGGTAATATGTATAATGATCATGATCTAAGCAGAACTAAGCCTCTAATTACTCGGGTAGTACAGTATCTATTCGCTAACTGGGCACGCTTTTACTGGGCTTCTTTCTAACTGGGCGCTCGCTAACTGGAAGGATTCCCAGTTAAAAAGACAACAAACGTCAAATATCTAAACGAACGGGGGGCATGTGGATTGGGAACGAAAACTGAAAAAGTTTTTCTAATCGAGCATATTTAAGATACAAAAACAATAATATAGCTGATAAATGTACTCGCTTATTAAAACTAAAGTTTAGAAGCTTTATTTGAAAGATAAGTTTGTAGTTGTGGCTTCTCTATTTGGTGATCAACTTGAGAACGGAAGCCTTTTATGAAGTTGTCGCGAAGCAGCGTTATCCATCGAACTCCCCCTTGGCGTTGAGATGATATCCCAGTTAGCGAGCTGATTTCAATAACTGGGAAGTGCTCGTCGCCCAGTAAGCGAACAGTTGCTGTAATATCAAGTATCTGGGTCATCAGCATCAATTCATCAAGCGACACCTCAAACGACTTGGAAAACTAGTTCATTGGTGGAAATATCTATGGAAAAACGTCATGAAAAGAGAACCGTTCATTTTTGGCAAATTCTGCCATGTCGTGTTTGGCAAAATCGAACGGGGTCTATATTTTGATTATTTATTTGCAGCACTCTATTTCAGAAGAAAAAATATTCCCTTCAACATTGATGAATACCTTTTATTCTAATACAGTCAATTTTCTTCAATACGCGAGAAGGCAAGCTTCTATACAGACCTAAATTGAGTACGATTTAGTAGAAATTAAATAATATTTATTTGTCTTGTTAAAGAAAACTCACTCTCCGATCACCAAGCGGCAAAGATGTCACATAATAAAATTTTCCTGCAGTTACAAGTTCGTGGGAAAAATAACGATAAAAAATAACAGTTTTTGAACAAAAATGTATATTCACAGAAAATTTAAAATGGACATGAGAAAAACAGAGTGTAGAGTTCAAAAAAAACAACGCATTTTAACTGTACAATGAACCTAATTTATATATCCTGCTATCTGCCTCTACCGACACGTACAGAATTTTGCTGTTCCCGGTGGTGCAGCGTATTTTGCGGCACCCGAATAATCATATTGAATTATGATATTTGCTACTACATATACGAAACAAGAAGAAGAAAAAGACAATTCAAACGGCAACTCGATTATGTTCCAGATCGCGAAACGATACCTACGCGTTAACCCAACACGCCCCATTATGCGTCGACAGCGGCAATGTAGTCTTCACTTGGCTAGGCTGCACACGAATGAATATCGAGTTCTACTGCACTGATAGACGACGAGTGACCAGCGCTCTATTCATACATTGCTCAGTGCAATACTGTTGCCTGTGCCAGCATGTTTTCCATCAAGACATCAGTTTCAATAACATTCTAATAGGAGAACGTAAAACTGTCTGATAGTGGAGGTGGTTACGAACTTTCCGAAAAAGCTTCACCTTCAAGTCATCAATATAGTCTAGGCTCATGGAAGCGAACATTAGTTGACCTATTGGGACGGGAAGATCCGTCAATTTTTTTTTGCCTCTGCTATACAGGATATCACAGCAAGCAGTTGGTGTCTACTCATGAAGTCTGTGCCAGGGGTGCTCGCATTTGATTGGTACATTTTTCGTGAAAATTCGACCTTGAAACTTTTATTCAATTTTCACTGTTAAACAATGAAATGATAATGATAACTGAGAAATCACAAAATTGTCCATCATTTTATCAATCCAAAGACATATTGATTATTGTAATCCATCATGTGGTTACATCAGCATTACCGTTCGAAATCTTTCATTTCAACGTTACACCTTGGTTTTAGTTTCCGCAGAATGTATCTCGATATAGTGCGGTTAGACGTAGTCCTACGTCAAAAGAGATTCTGTACGAGTCTTACTAAATAAACAAAAAAATCACAAGCATTCGCAGGTTCTTACTCTTCTATAAATGTATATATTCAGGAATTTACTATTTCGATACTATCCGGCCACGATTATTTAGTGAACATCGAAGATAAAATTAATTAAATATCCGTTGCAATAGTTTACAATTCTTGTTGAGTAATTTATGGTAATCATATTCATGAGATAAACTCTCAATCACCATCAACAGCAGCATTGCAGTTTTTCCTCAATTGCATACGAATAGAAATGTACGAACAGAAGTGTACCACTGCGATACGAATAGTACTACTGCAGTACGAATAGACGTGTACCGCTGAAATGTACGAATAGAAGAGTACCACTGCAATCATAGACGACGAGAGAACTGCCGTTCTTTACTCCACTGTTACTGTTGCTTTTACCGGCATGTTTTCTTTCAAGACATCAGTTTTTGTTAGGTTCTTCAGTACCTAACACGCAGGTTTAGAGGTTGTTCAAGGATGGGTATTGTTTCAAACTTTTAGGAAAACTTTTACCTTCGCGACATCATATTAGTCTAAGCTCATGGAAGCAAAAATAAATTGACCTATTGGGACGGGGGGACTCTGTCAATTTTTATTTCGAAATTGATACAGGGAATATCACAGGGACGGATGGTGTCCATTCACGTCGTCTGTGCTAGGAATGCTCGCATGTAATTGGTTCATTATTCGCGTAAATTTGTTATTGAAATTTCTATCAATTTTACCGCTTAGCAATGAAATTAGAGTAATAATTAACACATTACAAAATTTTTATACATTTTATCTATCCAACAACATATTGGCTATTATTATCCATCATGTGGTTATGCTGTTATTAGCGTTTGAAATCTGACGCAACATTCGCCCGTCACATTTCCAATTTTACAGAATGCATCCCAGTATAGTAAACAAAGACGTCTCCCACGTCAAAACAACGATTTGGACCACCGCTGAAGATGCCCTTAGAGCTGTTCATTAACTCACGGCAAAACAAACCGTCATCGCAAATCAAGACGTTCCATTCATCTCCAATTTATCCGGTGTGCGTGTATTAGTTTGTTGTACGCATACGGAATAAAGAAATAATATGACAAGAGTTGCCAAGCAGCATTTTTTCCCGTCGTACAGTATGCAAACGTTGATGATTTCAAAGACTTCAATTGCGACTTGGAATCACATCACGATTTGTAAACTGCGTCAGAGAAAAACACAAACATTTGCCCTTATGCAAGCTATCTAAAACACGCAATGAGTGTGCTTCATAGAAACTCATTTGGACCTGTTTGAAGATACAAAACTCGTACCCATCCCGAACAACATTCGCAACTCTGGGCTCATGATTTTGCATATTTTCATTTCAAGTGAACACTGGAGAACGAAACAGTGCATACAACATATGGAAAAACAATTTTAATATTCAAGCGAAAGAAACAACTCATTTTGAAAGGTTGAATATTATACTGCCGCTGTCCGCATAACAGTCCTATGTAGAAGTCCTATGTTTTCTTGTTTTTTGCGGAAATGAGTCCATTTTTGCATGTTCTACAAGAGTAGTTATTAAAATCGAGGTTGTGGGAATCAAACCTTACTCGCAACTTTCACATAGGACTTTTATGCGAATAGTGGCAGTATATATCATTAACAATTTATAATCGATTAAAACTGCCACTGATACAAACGATTGTCGATTGTCGATTGTCCTAGCAACAGATTAACGCCTTGCCGTATTAGTACTCGAGTTGTATTTTGCCACTTCATTTTATCAAGTTGGCTTGCTTTCATGTATTTACGTAATCTTCTTCTTCTATTTATATAAAAGAGAAGTTGCATGCATGTATGTATGTATGTTCCAGCATAACTCTGGAAGACCTGAACCGATTTCAACAAAACTTGGCATACGTGTTCTTTGTACAAAGGAAGTGATCATAGAAATATTGGATAGGTGAAGGAGTCCCACTCAAGAAAGAGGGGGTCAAAATTAATAAATTTTCGTACATGGAAACCTTTATTTGAAATTTGATGATTTTCGGGTTTTTGGTCATATTTGGAGGCCGGAAGTTGATGTCCAGAGACCGAAACATGATGTTCGATGCCATTTTCAATCCAACATGGCGAATTCCGCTTTCTGGGAAGCCATTTAAAACTGTAGAAAACGCTCACAAACCCCCCAATGTTGGTATTTTCGGAGCAAAAATGACTCTTAAGAACCAGTTATCGGTGTCTGACGATACTTTGAAACTTGGTTTGCCGACTTCCGGTTCCTGGAAATCTGCGAAAAATTAATAATTGAATTATATACTTGGCAATATGGGTATTTTAGGAATCGGAATGACGTCGTCATACGAAAATCGATCATATATTTCCAAATATTGGCCTTTTTTGAAACGTAGTGACGTCTGTTTGCAGCCAAAAATCGGCTTTCTTGAAAATGTTTCTAGAGAAGTGTTTCAAAACATCCAACCTGCTTCGATCCGTTTTTGGAACGATTTCTTGACATATTTCTTATAATAAAGGAAAGCAGGAAAAAGAAGGAGGGGGGCGGTCTTAATTGGTCAGAAAATCAAGTTATTTCATGCATTATGGGCCTTTGGTCATGTCTGGAGACCGAATATTGATTTCCAGAGACCGGAACATGATGTCGAAAAGAAAAAGGGGCAGCTATCTAAGAGGGGGGGGGGGGTTTATTATTTCATGAAGACTGATGTTCAACTATAAGGATAATGTTGAAATTGTTTACACAAAAGAAGTAAAACAAGAAGACATAGCAAGCAATAATTTTAACTATCAGAGATGAGCTTAGGCTATTGATTATGTAATTTCAGTGTAATTTGAGTTTATTGTAAGTTAATCGATACCGTCGAAGATGCTGATGAGGCCGTCACCTTTTTGATTACCAGGAAAGGAAGTTCTTCCACCGATAGCGAAACCGTCAACAGGAATATGTGCGCCTTTCTTAAATCTGATGGAAAATTGAATTGATAACAACGAAGAAGTGAACAATCTAGTCGAACTTGCCACCGATCTGCTGGAGTTACGTCGTGAAGAAGTGAGACAAGCGCTCGCTGAGCTGGATTCTGGTAAGTCAACTGGTCCAAATTGGTGAAGAATTCAAGGGCGAATTCGTTCAATCTCTTTCTTCCCTTTTCAACTTTTCACTGTCATCCGGCAGTTTCCCACCTCTTTGGAAAATCCTAAATATTATCCCAATTTTTAAAAACACTAAAAATTATAGGGGCTGGCGATTCAGTCCGCTATTTCCAAGTTATTTGAACGATTAGTCTACTCCCATCTTTACGAACGAATTCAAGAGCCCATTTCAACTGCACAAAACGGGTTCTTGAAAGAGAAATCGGTTGAGACGAATCTTTGTGAATTCTTCTCTATGGTCATGGATTTTATGTATCTAGTCGACTGTTTGGTGTTCAGTCAGGTGTCCCACAGGGTAGCCACCTGGGTTCATTGTTATTTGTAATGGTTATGAATGAATTTCCAACTTTCATGAATCGAGCAATAGTACTAATGTACACAGATGATGCGAGAATTTTCCTGTCAATTAAAATTGTCGAAGATTCCAATCTGTTTCAAGAAAATCTTGATAGAATCGTTGATAGAAATGGACTTGGTATAAACGCGTGTAAATGCTCTGTCATAACGTACACCAGAAGAGTTTAACAGATATTATTTGACTACATGTTAGGACCTTTCTATTTACAACGCGTACAGAATGTTCCAGACCTGAGTGTGACAATGGATCAGTCTCTCACATTCAACGATCATTTCGATAGAGTAGTAAAGGAATCAATGCAACTCTTTGCTCTCACACGAAGATTCGGGACTGCGTTATCTCTATGAAAATGACTCCAGGAGTTCGAAGAAGACTAGAATTATATTTAAGAAATCAACAATATATTTACCTAGATTTAAGAGGGTTAACGGTCTAAGATGTTGGGTGTCAATTTTGCTCCAAAGTCTGCCCTCACCTTAAAGTATAACTCCTCGAGCTGCACCCGGGTTAAATGAGTTTTCTCGTAAACATAACGTTGAAGCGACGAACCCGACGAGTAATGACTATGCGACACTTTGACGAAACGCGTTTTGACATTGGTTAGGGGCACCAAAATTCACAGGCATGATTAAAAACTATAATCTTTCCAAGGCAACTATTTTGGCCTTAGGGCAGTATTTTTTTTTTCGCTCTTAGTCTACTAGTGTGATTGGATTGGCCCAATAAAATTGTATTAAACTTCCAACAGAATAAATCTTTGATTATTCCGAAAACTCCTTTTATTACTTAGGAAAGCTGTCGAATAGATTAATAATTGAAATACGAAAACATTATAAAAATACTACAAATTTACGTTGAAAAAAAACTTTCAAAGTTACAATTGAAGGCTATGTAAAATTGCAGCTTCTTTTAAATATTTTGCAGATTCCTAAGAACCCAAAATCTGAAGAAAAAATTGTTTCGGTTCTTTCATAGTCAATTTATTTTGCAGCTTTTTTTCAAGCTCATTCCGACATTCAATCACCGACAGTGGGTATCAAACCTAATTCTATCACCAGTTTAGTGCGTTAAACGATGGAAAAAATTATGGGAAAAAGCTTCACCGAGGACAGGAATCGGAATGACGTCGTCATACGAAAATCGATCATATATTTCCAAATATTGGCCTTTTTTGAAACGTAGTGACGTCTGTTTGCAGCCAAAAATCGGCTTTCTTGAAAATGTTTCTAGAGAAGTGTTTCAAAACATCCAACCTGCTTCGATCCGTTTTTGGAACGATTTCTTGACATATTTCTTATAATAAAGGAAAGCAGGAAAAAGAAGGAGGGGGGCGGTCTTAATTGGTCAGAAAATCAAGTTATTTCATGCATTATGGGCCTTTGGTCATATCTGGAGACCGAATATTGATTTCCAGAGACCGGAACATGATGTCGAAAAGAAAAAGGGGCAGCTATCTAAGAGGGGGGGGGGGTTTATTATTTCATGAAGACTGATGTTCAACTATAAGGATAATGTTGAAATTGTTTACACAAAAGAAGTAAAACAAGAAGACATAGCAAGCAATAATTTTAACTATCAGAGATGAGCTTAGGCTATTGATTATGTAATTTCAGTGTAATTTGAGTTTATTGTAAGTTAATCGATACCGTCGAAGATGCTGATGAGGCCGTCACCTTTTTGATTACCAGGAAAGGAAGTTCTTCCACCGATAGCGAAACCGTCAACAGGAATATGTGCGCCTTTCTTAAATCTGATGGAAAATTGAATTGATAACAACGAAGAAGTGAACAATCTAGTCGAACTTGCCACCGATCTGCTGGAGTTACGTCGTGAAGAAGTGAGACAAGCGCTCGCTGAGCTGGATTCTGGTAAGTCAACTGGTCCAAATTGGTGAAGAATTCAAGGGCGAATTCGTTCAATCTCTTTCTTCCCTTTTCAACTTTTCACTGTCATCCGGCAGTTTCCCACCTCTTTGGAAAATCCTAAATATTATCCCAATTTTTAAAAACACTAAAAATTATAGGGGCTGGCGATTCAGTCCGCTATTTCCAAGTTATTTGAACGATTAGTCTACTCCCATCTTTACGAACGAATTCAAGAGCCCATTTCAACTGCACAAAACGGGTTCTTGAAAGAGAAATCGGTTGAGACGAATCTTTGTGAATTCTTCTCTATGGTCATGGATTTTATGTATCTAGTCGACTGTTTGGTGTTCAGTCAGGTGTCCCACAGGGTAGCCACCTGGGTTCATTGTTATTTGTAATGGTTATGAATGAATTTCCAACTTTCATGAATCGAGCAATAGTACTAATGTACACAGATGATGCGAGAATTTTCCTGTCAATTAAAATTGTCGAAGATTCCAATCTGTTTCAAGAAAATCTTGATAGAATCGTTGATAGAAATGGACTTGGTATAAACGCGTGTAAATGCTCTGTCATAACGTACACCAGAAGAGTTTAACAGATATTATTTGACTACATGTTAGGACCTTTCTATTTACAACGCGTACAGAATGTTCCAGACCTGAGTGTGACAATGGATCAGTCTCTCACATTCAACGATCATTTCGATAGAGTAGTAAAGGAATCAATGCAACTCTTTGCTCTCACACGAAGATTCGGGACTGCGTTATCTCTATGAAAATGACTCCAGGAGTTCGAAGAAGACTAGAATTATATTTAAGAAATCAACAATATATTTACCTAGATTTAAGAGGGTTAACGGTCTAAGATGTTGGGTGTCAATTTTGCTCCAAAGTCTGCCCTCACCTTAAAGTATAACTCCTCGAGCTGCACCCGGGTTAAATGAGTTTTCTCGTAAACATAACGTTGAAGCGACGAACCCGACGAGTAATGACTATGCGACACTTTGACGAAACGCGTTTTGACATTGGTTAGGGGCACCAAAATTCACAGGCATGATTAAAAACTATAATCTTTCCAAGGCAACTATTTTGGCCTTAGGGCAGTATTTTTTTTTTCGCTCTTAGTCTACTAGTGTGATTGGATTGGCCCAATAAAATTGTATTAAACTTCCAACAGAATAAATCTTTGATTATTCCGAAAACTCCTTTTATTACTTAGGAAAGCTGTCGAATAGATTAATAATTGAAATACGAAAACATTATAAAAATACTACAAATTTACGTTGAAAAAAAACTTTCAAAGTTACAATTGAAGGCTATGTAAAATTGCAGCTTCTTTTAAATATTTTGCAGATTCCTAAGAACCCAAAATCTGAAGAAAAAATTGTTTCGGTTCTTTCATAGTCAATTTATTTTGCAGCTTTTTTTCAAGCTCATTCCGACATTCAATCACCGACAGTGGGTATCAAACCTAATTCTATCACCAGTTTAGTGCGTTAAACGATGGAAAAAATTATGGGAAAAAGCTTCACCGAGGACAGTATGGCCCTTACAAAATGTCATTTTGAGTTATTTTTTATTTACTGTGAAATAGAAAGCTGCATTTTTTCCCACCTAAATTATTACACCTACACTCCAATTACACTGTGCTACAGCGATTTAGAACTTCTGAAGTGACCTAGTGTAGGTTGTAGGTCTTGTCGAGTATAACATTCGCTCATACTAGAAATTTTCCAAACACCCCCAAAATCTGAAGTTATGGTCAAAATACGGTTTTTTGAACTTCAGCGCATATAATATTTTTTAACTAAATCATTTATCAACCGATTTCCAATATTTTAGCAGTTTTAGAAAGAGGACAAATAGAGCTTTCAAAATGTATACAGGTTTTTACTAATACCAATAAAACATGTTAAGTTATTTGAGTTTAAATCTAATTTTTTAAACTTTTTCAAGAAATTTTTCAATTTTATTTTAAATTTGCCTATTTTTGTGGGAAACATACTACAAATATACTATAATTTTGAAAGTATATTCAATTCCGAATCAAATGAAAGTAGTTTTGTGAAAATCGGTTTATATTTGGCAAAGTTGTATATTTTTTAAGAAAACCAGAATTTTTGGCTTCTATCGCACAATTATTTCACGGAGCTACAAATGATGAAAAATGCAAGAACTTTTGATGTGACTGAGTGTGGGTTGTAGGTTTAGTCAAATGTTACTTGCGCGTTTACTTGAAGTTTTTCAAATACGGCTAAAAATTATTAGTTATGGTCAAACCCCTGTTTTTTACCTTAGCTCACATTTTTATGTTTAATTCGGTTATTTTTCAAGCGATTTTTTATGTTTTGGCTGTTTTGGCAAGGCGAAAAATAGAACTCTTGAAACATAAAAATATATCTAAAGAGTTATATGTGATTAATAGTTTTAAATAAAATAAGATGATTTTTTTCAAATTTTTTATTATTATTATTATTATTATTATTATTGTTTATTTATTCATCGGACTGATTGTGTCTATATGAATGCTTAAGATTAATTAACTAAATATAATTGGTTGGCAGATGCAGTGACACGTTGTTGGAACACATAGGACGGCTCGTTAAAACTAAATAAATTTGCATGTCGGTTAAACTGGCGAACCATCGAAGCTAAAGGCGAGTTGGCAGCATATTGTGTCGAATAATTTCCTTCCTGCAGCATCATTCTCGGTCGCAAAGCTCGCGTGGGAGCATAAAAACCAATCTGTGACAGTAGATCTGGTGCATCGTACTCGTCAGTCAGTAATTTGGAGATAAAAATGACCTGGGACACATGCCTCCGTTTGTCAAGCGTATCTAAGCCCAGTAACCGACAGCGATCTTCATACGGTGTTAAAAATTGTTGCTCTCTCAAAGGAAGCTGCCTTAGCGCATAACGGACGAATTTACGTTGGACACTTTCAATTCTGTTCGACCACATTGTCTCGTGAGGACACCAAACAACATTTGCGAATCCTAGTGTTAAAACAAAGTGGATCGTCAAATTCGCTTGCTATCTTGAAAATGAAGCCAAGACTTCGATTTGCCTTATCGATCGTAGCCGAAATGTGAGACTTCATAGTTAGCTTCTCGTCAAGTATAACTCCAAGATATTTTACCTGGACTACTCTATCCAGTTTCACTCCAGAGATTTCGTAGTCGAAGCGGATAGCATCCCTGGTTCGATAGTAGCTGATGGCACAACATTTTTCCACACTCAGAAACAAGCAATTTCTCATACACCAACTACCAAACAAATTTAGAAGTTGTTGCAATTCTCTGCAGTCCTCAATACGCCTAATCACCAAGTAGATTTTCAGATCATCCGCAAAAAACAGTCTTTCACCTCGGTTGAGTAGTATTGCTGCGTCGTTTATATACAAAATGAATAGCAATGGCCCAAGATTGCTACCCTGCGGTACACCAGAGCTATTTATGAATGCGCCGGAACGGCAGTTACCAAGCTGTACGAATAGTTGCCTGTCCACGAGGTATGTCTCCAACCATTTACAGAATCGCGTAGAACAACCCAACTTGTTTAACTTGTTCAAAAGAATTGTATGTTATTCGCAATTTCTTACACATTTTTGGAATGAACGAGCTTTAATTGCTGTAGAATTTGAACAGTACATTTAGTGCCAAACGAAAACACTAAGTGTTTTGGCTGAGATATGACTTGATGTTTTCCACCATATATGTACTTAGATTTCGTCAAATCATTTCTCAGCCAAATTATAACAGATTTTCATCAACAACACCTATTGTTTTCGTTTGGTACCAGAAAGAACTCTCCAAATTTTACAGCAATTGAAGCTCCATCATTACAAAAATGTGTGAAAAATGGCGAATAAATTTGGAAACATTTGAAAATAACATAAACCAGCTTATTTATTTCAAAACCATTCATCACATATAGGTAAATTTTTTAGACATATTTATATGATCCAAATGCTCTATTTTTCGCCATTCCAAAACAGCCAAAATATGAAAAATCGGTTGAAAAATAACCGTATTAAACATAAAAATTTGGGCTAAGGTAAAAAACAGGGTTTTAAACATAACTTATAATTTTCGGGTTATTAGAAAAACTTCAAGTAAACGCGCAAGTAACACTTGACTAAAGTTACAACCCACACTAAGTCACATCAAAAGTGCTTGCATTTTTTCATCATTTGTAGCTCCGTGAAATAATTGTGCGATAGAGGCCAAAAATTCTGGTTTTCTTAAAAAATATATAACTTAGCCAAATATCAGCCGATTTTTACAAAACTACTTTCATTTGATTTGAAATTAAATATACTTTCAAAATTATAGTATATTTGTAGTATGTTTCTCGCAAAAATAGAAGGCAAATTTAAAATTAAACTGAAAAATTTCGTGAAAAAGTCTAAAAAATTAGATTTAAACTCAAATAACTCAACATGTTTTATTGGTATTAGTAGAAACCGGTATATATTTTGAAAGCTCTATTTGTCTTCTTTCTAAAACTGCTAAAATATTGGAAATCGGTTGATAAATGATTTAGTTGAAAAATATTATATGCGCTGAGGTTCAAAAAACCTTATTTTGACCATAACTTCAGTTTTTGGGGGTGTTTGGAAAATTTCTAGTATGAGCGATTGTTGCACTCAACAAGCCCTACAACCTACACTAGGTCACTTCAGAAGTACTTGAATTTTTTTTCATTTGTAGCACAGTGTTATTATTATTTGACGTATCAGATGATATTTTATATTCAATTGAATCCAATTTTAAAGAAATGGAAAGCAAAATTAATGTCAATAACCAAGATCCGATAAGAAAATTGATAAATATAACAATAAAGGGTGGAACGACCAAAAAGTGCTCAACTTCAACGTAGCGTTAACCCCACAATCGATTATTTGAAAAAAAAAATGGAAACCTCTATTTTTGTTGGCACAAGTGTGTAGATTGATGTGCTTATATTGTTTTCGGCGCACGCTCTTCAGTTGTCAAAATAACCTCCACGCAAAATGAACGGCGTTTCAAAATTCTTGTTCTTGTTTTTGTCGCATAACCAGTTAGGGAAAAAGCTCAATTTGCCTCAAACTCTGTGTTCGAATGACGGTATCTTAAGTGATTAGAGGGTTTGGGAAGAGGTTGACAGAGATATTTAAAAACATTAAATTGTCGAAATTTTTGCAGCGAAATATCTGTTTTGGCAGGGGAAATGCTCGTGTGAAGAGAAGAGCATCAACCAGGAAGTTTACCAGGAAGTCCTGCCGTTCCTGCAGCAGCATACGAGTTCTGTGCTGTTTAAGCCGGATTTTGCCTCACGCCACTGCGACAAAACGGCCCTGGAGTAGTATGTGGCCAATAACGTCCAAGTCGTGCCTAAGGATAAGAACCCGCCCAACACTCCAAAACTGCGCCCGATCGAACAAAAATGGGCTCAAGTGAAGCGGGATTCACGGAAGACGAAAAAAGTCGTCGGGAGCGAGCAGCAATTCAAGGTGAACTGGCGTGTAGCAGCTAAGAAGGTCGACAAGCCGACTTTACAACATCTGATGCAGCATGTGAAAAGACAGACCCGAGCACTCGTTTTTTCGCCGCAGATTCTGAGATATAAACATTGGAACGAATTTCCAAATTTAAAACGTTAATAACTCTTCACCCGAGATATTTTTAAAGTTGAGCCAACAAAAGTTGCATCTTTCAAAGCTCTGAAAATCATTTATTCAGAGCCATCCTAAGCAAAATTGCTCTACCTTAGCCAGTTCAAGAGCTGCAAAAAAAGGTAGTTTTTACAAAGTTGCTTGTAATCAAGTTATCTACAGCATTGCTGAAAATAGTATAACATATTTTCCACAAACAAAAATTTCAGTTCTTTCCACTCGCTGATTTTAAGACCAACCTTTCATTCAATTTAAATGTAGGCCTACTTATATGAAAGAACTTCTCCATAACGAGTATGGATTTGGAATCACAAAATTGTACAGGAAATCTTATTTCCTGTATTCAACTTTTCTTCATTTTGATTTATTTGATTTTTCATTCCTCCAAGTCTGAACGAACATTAATGTTTAGTTAAACTTTTGTAGATTGCATTTTAAAAATATCATAATTTTAATTTTGTTCCATGAGACAGTGATTTTTTGTGGAATGATAATAGATGATAAGTTGTAAATAAATATTTCCGAAGACGTCTCAACGATGAAACAAACTGTTCTGGCTCTAAAAATTTTTGTTATTTTACATAAACCTTTTTCAAAAACTAATGGTGATTCGAAAAAAAAATTTAATAGCACAAAATAGCATCTTACGTGTAAAGTTCCAGCTAAATAAAAAATAACAAATAAAAAAATATGTTCAACCTGAGACATTTTTCATGAAATCATTTATGGAATGCTCCGAACAGTCAAAAACAGCTTAAGTGATAAGACGATAATATATTGAGAATCTGTTCTACTTGTATGTGGTTGAATCAACCACAGTTTTATACATTTGAATACTGATTGAATTTATTCTATCACGTTTTATTTCTGTGACAATCGTTTGACAAGTTTATTTCTCATAGGCGATTTATTAGTTCAAACAGCAAAAACCACAAATATTTATACGATCAATAAATTTGTCATAAACTGCAAGCAAGCAAGGAGCTTGATAGCATCAAACTGTTTTTCTCCAGCACTGGAGCTGGGCACAGATAGCCCCTTAGATGACAAATTGTTTTTCATTTCCCCGTATGTTCATTGCATGCTACTCGTATTTGAAGACAAACAGTTTCACTGCAGTTCAACTGAAAACGGAAATTTATCTCACAGCAATAAATAAATTCATGCAAATGAAGAATGGCAACCTACCACTAGTGTTGGAAGGATTGTTGCTCAATCGCTATCGCTTACCGAGTGTCAGTGGCATTCCAAATGAACCATTTCGATTGGGCAGAATGTGTGCATCCACATTCGAAGGGCGATAAGCTCATTACACTATATTTCGGTAACACTTCTGCTGAATTCGCTAAGGAAAACATTTACATCCCATCATTGCGAGTAAAACCAATTCCGGTAGCTCCAGCTCTAGAATTGGCAGCTGACACGGTGGGAGATTACCCAACCGGTCACATCACGGTACTGGTATGAGGTGAATGCGAAGCATCCCACTGAGAAAATGCTACCAACCTACGACCGGGTCTGCGTGGGACGTAATTCTCCTCCGCATAATTCCAGTGATTGGCAATCCGGTGCCAATCTCACTGCGGGTTGTGATGCGGGCCAAGGCCAGGTGGATCCCGTGTGCGATTCTGCGTCTTTTCTGAGTCAACTTGCGCCAATTGGAGCTGATAAATTTGTCTTGCTTAAATTTAAACAATTTTATTTATTCAGACAACCTCTCGAATAGAGAAACTAAATAAACTGGATATTATTATATTTGCAAAACTGAATTCCTAGAAATGAGGAAAGTACTAAGCATAAGTAAAACATTCACTGTAGCACATCTCGATGACAAGCTTTTGAGTGTTTTTTCCTTTTTCCTCAAACCCCCGTCTGCTCTACAGCAGGGGAGAGATGCAATCGGTTTCTCGCCCATTTAGCATTTCCCCAAGTCTTCGGACAATCCAATGAGGATTTATCCAGCTTGCAAAAACGACATCAAGGATGGCAAACGGACGACGGTGAGCATCTCATCTCATCTCATTTCCAATTGGACAGGGTGACGGGGGAAATGTTACCAAAAAAATCATTTCTATCACTGCTTTAATTCTCGTGAAAAGAAATGCATTTGCGTACTAAAAACGATCGGTAAAACAAGAACAAAATTTATTAGTCACCCTATCAGAGAGTCGAATCGAAAGCAGCTGCACGTTTGTGACGCTGACTGTCGAAACACAAACATTTACAAATCCCCCATTGCTAGCCGGTGGCAAGGGTTCGGAAAATTCCTCAAGCTCCTAGCAACATCAGCAGATTTGGTTCCATCTCACTTTTGTTTGTTCGTCCACTTTTCCACCATCACCAGCGGCCGGACGGTGTACACGAATTTGCATCGTACCCACAAAATTGCGGTTGCGGTTGCCCAATCGGAACATCGATCACCCGGCACACCGCTGGGGAAAGGGTCAGCTTTGCATGCTCATCGAACATGATCGATTATTGCCGGCTGTAAATCCACATTTCGATGTCGAATTTTCAGCAAAGGTGACAGTGCGACACATTATGCATCCCCGGGTTTTATGCGACCAAATTGGCACCATCCGAAAGAAAAGGACCGACATTAAAGTCTCGAAACAGTGACCCTTGTCAAACGAACAGGAAAAAAGAACTCGTTAGTGACATAAATTTGCTTCATTATCACCTAAAACAATGAAAACCCCTTTTTGTTTCCTGACGTGGGGGGTGGTGGCTTTTTATTTTCGGCTTTCTTCCCTTTGCGATTGGCTGCCGGCATTATGGGCAATGTATGAAATTTTAATTACCAACCCACTAACCGAACGGAAACCCGATTGGCAGAGTTGTCCGGCAGGTTGGTCCACTTCTTCTGCCTTTAGTCTAAGGCTGCGTCAAATTTTTCGTCGGTAATTTGTGCTAATATTTATTTTTTCATGTGGTAAACAAAATAAAGGTTAGCCTTTGCCATAGATTCGCTGAGTTAATTAAGTTTGCCAAGAGTTTGTATTTGAAAATCCCTATGGACATGCGCAGGATTTCTTCTATTAAATTGGCATCATTTATTTAACAACGACCAAAATAACTTAAATATTTTCCCGCACGGGATTTATTTTCCCATCAGCTCAAACGGATATTTGCAAATTTATGTTTCGAATCGAAAAACGAAATTTAACTCTTAATTGCCTTAATTGCGAAAACCTACTCGTTAGCAAGTTATCTTAGAATTGTTTTGGAACTCACGGGCAAAGTCACTTTATCCAATCTTCCAATCTCCGATGGTGCCTTTTTTCATTGAGCTGTACCAAGCATGATTTTTTTCCTTTTCTTATTAGGAAATATATTATAAGAATAAATTAAATTATGACTATTACAGCCAACTTACAAGAAAGTTTTAAATTGTTTTGAATAATGTAGAATACATTAAACTTTTCAAACTTTTTTTTATTAAACTTTTCAAAAGAATCCAAACTTGAGAGTGCGGAACAGATTTTGCGTTATTTTAATAGAATGAATTAATATTTTTTTCACCAATTCACTGACGACCGAACCGGTAATTGAGGGACGTTAGCCGCTAATCCGTCGAGGTGCGTCAATTTAATTCTATTACGTAACATTGTTAATAAGTGCTTACTAATTGGTTTGAAGTGTTAAGCTTTTTCTTCTTCTTCCATTTCTAGCACCCCAGCAAAGCGGTGCTCTAGCAAAAACAAAACCGTACAGCGCAAACAAAGGTGCGTGACATTAATTTGTGCACGTTAAAGTTTAAGTGTGAACAATCGCTCTTAGCATTTCCCGGCTTCTGACTGAAACTCCATACACACACACTCACAAAACAATCTCAACCGTTAACCAGGCCAGACCGTCGACGCGGCTTTGGTGGGAACGCTCGTTCCGTTATCAAAGCGTAAGACCAGATCCTGTTGAACTTTTATGTAGTGAACGAACAAACAACGGTTCCAGTGTTGGAGCGCCACACCAGCTAGGAAGGCAGGCTGGCAGCCGGAGGCTTTGCACTATGCTATAGCAATTAAAATTAAATTGTTTTCACTGGCAGCAGCGTTAGCGTCGATGGACTTCCTAACTTGCTGGAGGTTTTTTTTTATTCCTTTCTTTCATTTTCCAAAGTGTAAATAAACCCTGGCGGGCGATTCCCATCGTGTTTATATTTCATCCCGACATCCTGCGAGACACCAGCCAGCTGACTTCAGACCGACGAGCGATTATTCGATGAATTGGTTACAATTCTCTTCAATTGGTACTATTTCAAAGGACTATTATATGAAAGAAAAGAAGCCCCTTCTTAAGCAATCGGAAAAGGGCGCAGGGCACTAAATAGCCGGGAGAAAACAATTTTTCAACCCATTGAACTAAATTTCAAAAACACAAACCCCGTACACAGCTTCCCATTCTGCGGGGGGAAGAAAGAAAATACCCATTAATCCTCGAGCGCGTGACTTCAGCACAAAAGGCTTCGCAAATGAGAGGACTGAAGTCAGAAACCGCGTGCCATTTTTGAACTGTTTCGTCACAATTGCCACCCCTTCACCGACCCTTTCTTGACCGAAACCACGCGCGCTGCGGCTCGGCTAGGAATGCGTCCTAATTGGAACTCGTTAGGCAGCCGGACCGGATCGGACAAAACGGCGAATTCATTGTTGTTGTGGCGATAGTTAATTATTTGGGTTGTTTACTAATATTTGGGACAAATTGGGTTTTTTTTTCTTCTATCAGAGAAATGACGGTTATTTGTGATTTAATTAAAGTTTGACGTAAAGGAAAATATGTTTCGCCAAAAAAAAATTCAATAATATGCTCAATAAACGAGAGCCAGCTAATAAACACGAACCACAAATCGCAAAACACCGATTAACCCACCCCGTGCAGTTAAGATCGAGTTAAGATACCGTCGACTGGCCTAAATACCCTCGTAGGTCACTTTGTCACATTCCAAACGCTGCGGGGATAAGTAACGCGAAAGTTTTCCCGGGGAAAAGTTCCCAAAAGATTAGGCGTGCAAATTCCATGGCGAAAGTGCCGAACGGTTTGGCACGCACTGCCGCAAATTAATCGCGTTGGAATTCGGGTCGCTGTGTGCCTGTCGATGATTTGTTAATCTACGGATCGGGGTTGTGTTTTTTTGTCACTGCTGTTATTAGGCTAACGAAGACAAAAAGAGTAGGACAAGTTTGTGTCCTTTTTGGGCTAAGAGAAAGTCGGATAAATTCCTTGAAAATTATTTCGAAATTCAGCGCACCCCAATTTACGATGAATAATTACAATAACAATTCTATCATTTCGATACCGAGCACCAAATTACGTTCGCTATTCTTTCAACTAAATTTGTCTTGTATGGAAGGTAGTGATAAATTAACATGTATTGCTTTTCAATAAACAATTATAGACAGGAATATGAAAAGTTGTTGAAACCTAATTTATTCTGAGAACCATACAATTGTTCAATTTTCAGAATAGAAAAGTTTGAAATAATAATTTACGAAATAGAAGCTACGTATAATAATAAAGATTTCTGAAATGCAGTATTACAAAACTTAAGTTTCACATAGATCTAGGGTTCCTCACATTGGAATCATGGACGTACTCGATAAGAAATCCTCAAAACTGTCCTGCCTATAGGACTAGGAATCATGATTGAGGATCGTGTTATTTGAATCCATTGGATTCTAAACCACTGAAAATTTGTAGCACGCCAAAATCGTCTGGAAACGATGGTGTACCAAACGTTTCCACACTCCGAATAAGTTGAAAACCAGGGGCTTCCATTCTGCACTTGATTTAACGAATGAGTGATTTAAGCGCCACCTCTAACGGGGATCGCCCACCAAAGTTTAGTTACCTGGTATGAGCCCTAACCTCAGGTAGGTTTTGTTGCTGTAGGATCAAAGCGGTCCGGCTGTCCCCAAAATCACCCTCACTAGTCT